>NC_066396.1:6913501-6941620 GCF_013377495.2 Cygnus atratus
TAAATGACATTTACAGCTCTTAATTGGTGTCATTAGCAGTTCTTATTATTCAGCAGGACAAGCAGTGGCCTTTTATTGAGAATTCCGGGATGCACATCTGCTTTGAACTCATCAGACTTAAAGACAAGTAAGAAAACAGCTGAGTGAATGACTTAAGGCCATATCTATCATTAAAGAGTGCTTGAAGATGATTTGTTTTTTGCTCAAAAAAGATGACTTTTGGGACCAAGATCATAGAAGAGTTAATGCTTCTTTAATAGAAGTAGATCTAGAAATAATGTTAATGCATTGAATCATTAATAACAATCTAACTTTTTTATTGTTTATATTGTTGCCAGCATTAATTACTGTAAGCCAGACCTTGAGGCAAATCAGGAGGGATTAGGTTCCTAGTAGCACGCAAGAGCAAAAAAACTGTTGATACTAGTAAGATGTAAGACCTCACAGTTTGATCCTTTGAGTTTAGTACTACTGAGCATTAAAACTGATATTTTAGATATTGAAGACCAAAGCTGCAGTCTTGAAACCTCTTTATTATATATTCATTCAGTGTTAAAGAAATTTCTTAGGCACCTCAGTTTCTACCATGAGCATCTGCATTACTTCTATGGTACATGCATATAGCACCTCAATCTTCCAGTGACATGGTTAGTGAATTCCACCTAAACTACAACAGAATTCACAAAGTGCAGAAATGTTAATCTGATTTTTCTCTAGAATTCTTTATTGATGTGGTGGTTTTACCTTGCTAGGTAGCTGAACTCCACCACAACTGCAATTTAATCCTCAGAAGAAGAGGGAGAGAAGAAATTATGTTTGAAGGAAAACATAAAAGGCTCACAGGTTGAGATAAGGATTATTTAATTAAAGGGAAAAGGAAGAGGGAAAAAAAAAAAGGCCACATGAAAGCACAGAGAGAGAAGAAAATATATTCTCTATTTCCCATCAATGATCAATGTTCAACCACATTCTGGGAAGTAGGGCCTCAACATATGTAGCAGTATTTTGTGAGGACAGTTGTCTTCATAATGAACTCCCACCCCCCACCCCCCCCTCCTCCCCTCCTCCCCTCCCTTTTCCCACCTTTTATTACTGCGTATGACATCATATGGTATGGAATATCCCGTTGGTTGGTTTAGGTCAGTTGTCCTGGTGATGTCCCCTCTTCTTGCCCACCCCTAGCCTACTGGCTCTTTTGGGATTTGGAGGGAGTCTTGATGCTGTGCCAGCATTGCTCAGCAAAAGACAAAACACTGGTGTGATACCAATGTTGTTCTAGCTGCAAGTGCAGAGCACAGCACTGTAAGGGACGCTGCAGGGAAATTTAACTCCACCCCAGATAGACCAAGTACAACTGAAGGAGTCTTGTAGGCTCTTTACAGTCTGTGACAGATATTGCTAGAGGGCCACCAATAACTCTACCTTCAAAAGCATTCGTCAGGGTTCTTCAGATGCTTGAGATGCTGTGTATTTTTGGGAAATAATTTACACTTGATCAACTAACGTGACATTCATCTACCTAAATTTATTAATTTAAATATCAAATGCAAGTTTAGTCATCCTGTAAAGTCAATGGAAAGAGATTCAAGAGACTTATTCATCTAACCCTAATATGGACCAATGTATAATGTCCTCCTAATTTGCCTTTTGACTCTAAAAAGGTGAGTGTCCTTCTTAGATTTCTACCTACCTTAACTGTTTACCATAAGATGTTTATTTTTATTTTGTTTGTTTGTTTAATTACAGGCTCAAGAGTGATCTGCAGCTCTAACAGACTGTTCTAGCAAATATGTATTTACCACGGCATTGAAATCGGTGTCTCATTTCACCCTGCGTATTTTCTACTTTAGCTTCTTAGCTTTATGGACTGCTTTGTTGGTGTCTGATTCTTCTCATTCATTACCTAAATACATCACTCTGTATTTTAATAAGTGACAACACCTAAATCTTTTTTGGAGCTAATTAATACTGGATAATCTTGTAGTGGAATCCACATGAGTAAAATCTGGAGAAAAATCTCCTAATAGATGCATTCCTTTAAAAACAAGCTAATTTGGCATAATTTTGTTCATTCTACATAATAAGGCAGTTCAAAGTAGCTACAGCAGGTGTGGATAAAAAGTATCTGACAAAGACTCCAAAAAGCCTGCCAGAAATCTTAAGAAAAGTTGCTGCATTTCACTGGATTTGTGCTCTGTAGCAGGTAAATTACTGCTTAATCATTCATTACTGTGTTAACTGACAGACTGCTAACTATTGTTCCATATGAAAAATCCATGTTGGGAATCAAGCTCAAAAAAGTCTGAGAATTCTATAACGAAAAAAGAAACATTTGTTAAGCAGAAGTGCTTTGTGACTCTCATATTACTTAGGAAGAAAAACCCTGCTCTGGTTCACCTAATTTGTAGTGATGTCAGGCTGGGATTTTCAAAGGTGCCTGAAGAAGTTAAATGACTGGCTTCTATTGACTTTCTTTGCAACTACCATCCGTACCAGAGCTTTTTTTTTTTTTTTTTTTCTTTTTACTGCTTTCATTTTAATGAAGGAAAGAAGTGAGCGAAAGGATCAGCTAATAAAGTGAGTAGGAAATTTACTTTTCTTGGAACCTCACACTTCTCCAAAGATTTTGCTCAATGCATAAGTAAATATATTATTGTTATTAATGCCAGTAATAATAATAACTAGTTATTTTATACTTTATATGAGTACACTCAAAACACCTCATAAAAGGTCATTGTTATCTCTGTTTTGTAGATGGAAAACCACGATACAGTTAACAAAATGCCATGACTGCTCCATAGGTACCCACTTGTGCATATCCCATTTGGAAGAAGGAGTAACTACAGACACTGACAGTGTCTGTAGTTAAAAGATACAATGAAAAGATACAATGTAAAATCACAGAACCAAAATTTTGGTAACTTCTTCAGGCATCCATACCCTTGGTCAAGGTTACTCTAAGATGTACAACACATTTGTAACGAAATGATGGATTTGCCTGGGTTCCATACCAAAACCCAACTAGCTCCTAGATTTGGGGAGCTTGATGATAAAACAAGATCATCCTTGAACTCCTTGAACTACATCAGCCTTGAACATCAGGCTACCACATGGCTTATACTCCAGTTAAACACCATATTGATCTAATTTTAACCTCACAGATAAGAAGTGTTAGAATTCATAGTTATTCTTTGAAAGATGATGAATTTCATACCAAAATATATGAAAAAAAAAAAATAAATTAGATTGTTTCAAACTTTAAGCCATTAGAAAATAAAATGCTGTTATTCTGATCAATTTTTGAGAAAATATAATTATTTTCATTTCTGAGCTAGCATGAACTACTTTTTGAGAGAAAATCAAAGACTCTAAGTTACATTATGAAAATTACCTGTCCTAAGTCAATGTTTTAAGACTGACAAAACCAACATCTGTAGATCCTTTTGAGGCGAAAATATATTTTTTCAGGGACTTGAAACAGTGCAAATTTGCCCTGGAGTCTGTAATTTAAAAGCACTATTATTGTCCATTTTCTGCATGCCCAGACGTGTAATTTGGCTTTTATTCATTGCATCTTGGCATTAGGCCTGTAAGAAATATGCTGAAGTTAAAGTCTTCTTGTCCTCAGAACATAGTCAGTGGAAAAGAATAGGTACATCTAGAAAGCAATTTAATTTTAGTCTGGGCTACTCTACTACCTTTAAGAAGTAGTGTGTTTTGTTTTGTTTTATTATGTTTTGTTTTCTTTTGTGTTCCTTCTCTTTAGTGGTTATACAGATAGAACCCAATGTTTCTTGAATGTTTCTATATCTTAATAATCTGGACAGAGAAATGATTTATTTAGCAATTTACATAAGTTCTTATTTAAATACATTTTATTATGATATAGAACGTTGTCTGTCATTGTTTTAACAAAAAGGTGACATTCACCAAATGAGTCTATTTATTTATTTATTTAAACACAAAGAGGTTTTCTCTCATTCTTTCCATTCATTCATCATTAACACATTTTGACACTTCCCATCAGACTTTGAAACTTCCTTAGACAGTTTATAAAGTTATTTCAGGCAGTGATTTCTCTTTGGTTATCAGCTCCCTTCTACTTTCCTTCTAGTCATTAGCAAAACAACTTGAACTTCAAATTATAGTCATCTGTTCACATTACACTAATCTCTTGCTTTTCACATTCATCACAAGATCTGTTCTGTCTGTTCCATTGTAGACCACCCTTACTGTCCCCATCAGATATTGCTGCATTCTCGTACTGGAAAAAGTGTAAAGCTTATCCTAAGATTGATTTCCTCCATTGTAGAACCACTCAGGGTAGTATTACCACTACCAGTATACTTCTCCTGATACTCTTTGCATGTACTCTAACCTCCTTAATTCCTTTCCTTCACTTTTCACTTTTTCTTCCTTTTTTGTTCACTGTCAGTAATAAACAGTTTTCTCCATCTGAAAACCACACACTTGTTTTTCCATGTTTTTTTCAGCTATTCTCCCTCTTCTTTTTGTAAATTCGCTGAATGTGTTGCCTACTCATGACCCCTGTCTGGAGTTCTCTGTGAATATATCAACACTCAAAGCATCAGTATCATCCTTTATGCTAAAAATAGTTATACAGAAATAGTCTGAATATATATGTTTTCTTTCCTTATCTTCCACAATTTGTCTTCTTCTGTCTGTGTGCCATTTTTCTGTTCATATGTATTTATTTATTTATTTTTACTTTTCATCAGTTCTTCAGAATCTGTGATTGCTGTTCTTTTCTCTCTTTACATTTTCTATTTTTGTACAAACACACATCCATAAACATAACATTCAGTTAAGTAACCCTGATGCCTTTACAAATATGTAAAAAATTCAAAATTATATTTCTTCCAATTATTGATAAGCAGTTGGTTTCCCTTGCTGTATCATGCTTAGCCTGTCTCAGTCAAGGTATTTCATCAAAAATCTTCCTTTCTCAACCACTGTGCAAAAACACAACGCTGCTCATCATAACATAGTCACCACAGAATCATAGAAAGACTTGAATGAAGGGATCCCAACAGAATATGTAGAAAAATCCTTGTCCCAAGGTAGGATCAACAAAACCCACATAATCCAAGAAAGGATGATTAAATTTCATTTCCTTCTTGTGGCAGTGCTATTAGTATATCCCCACATAGATTTATTGGTGTATAAATAAGGATGAAATACCTGCTACTATTTCCCTAATATCCACCAGTAGGATATGAATAGACTTTCTTTCCTCAACCTGTCTGGTTTTTGTTTGTTTATATTTATTTATTTATTGTAAGAGACTTATATGAAGTATCTGCTGCCTCACTATTAGCTTAAATTAAACCTGGTCTATTGGTTCATATGTACTTAGGATTACTAAAGATACACCTGTGTGTTGGTTTTGCTCATTACTCAGCTGCGCAACTGAACTCCACCACTACCCTCTCATCTCATTCTCCCTCCTCAAAGGGAAAAGGTGGGGGGGGGTGGGGTGGGTGGGAGGGAGAGATTATGATGGGGCCAGCCTTCGTGTCTACTATAGGTCATCCAGACTGTGGTGGATTTACCGGACTCGGCAGCTGAACACCACAACCGCTCTCTCACTCCCCCTCCTTAGATGAGAAGGGGAAGAAGTAAAGGAGAGAACAACTCACGGGTTGAGATAAGGATGATTTAATTGAAGGAAAAAAGAAATAATTATTAAGGAAAGATTACTATTAATTAAACAATTCAACTAAAAATTTAACTAAACAATTGACAATTTAACTAAAGGGGAAAAAAAAAAGGAAAGGGGAAAAGGGAGGGGGAAAGGGAAAACTAAACAAAACAAGTAAAGGCTATGTGGAAGTGCAGAGGAAAGAAATTACTCTCTACTTCCCACAAAAGAGCGATGCTTGAGCACATCCTTGAAGCAGGGCCTCCATGCATGTAGCCGGTGTTCGGGAGGAGGACAGACGTTTTCACAACAAGAGCCCACCCCTTCCCTCTTCCTCCTTTTTCCACCTTTTATGGCTGAGTGTGATATCATATGGTATGGAATATTCCTTTGGTTGGTTTAGGTCAGCTGCCCTGGTGATGTTTCTTTTCTCACATCTTTGCCCACCCCTAGGGGGGTTAGAGAGAGTCCTGATGCTGTGCCAGCACTGCTCAGCAGCAGACACAACACTGGTGTGATACCATTGCTGTTTTAGCTACAAGTGCAGAACACAGCACTGTATGGGCTGCTGCAGGGAAAATTAACATCCCAGCCCGACCCAGTACACAGGCAGGATGATGACACTGATTAATTATTCTTTAAGGTACTGAGAGATATCTCTATATCCTTTGTCCTTATGGGTGACTTCAGCTTGACAGACATGAACTGGGAATATCATATATCTGATACAAACAGGTCCAGGAGATTCCTAAAACATCTTGATTGGTACAGACATTAAAGGAGCCAACTAGGAAAGATGTTCTCCTAGATCTGTTGCTTCTGAATAGAGAGGTCTCATGGGTGAAGTGACGATTGGTGGCTGTCTTGGCCATAGTGAACATGAAGTAGTCCAGTTTAAAATATTTGGTGATAGAAGGGAAACTGCCGCCAAAACTTCAACCCTGAATATAAGGAAAGCAGACTTCAGGCTGCTCAGGGAACTCAGGTTCCCTGGGAAACTGGTTTTGAAGACATCAGTGTCTGTCTGTGCTGGTCAATTTTTAAATATCACCTCCTAAAAGCAAAGGAACAGGCAATGCTAAAAGGTTAGAAGTCATACAGGTGGGGCAGAAGATTGGCTTGGCTGAGCAGGGATTTTCTAGAGCTTAAGCAGATAAAAAAAAAATGTGTATGGCTGCTGGAAACAAGATCGGGCAACAGGGGAGAACTACAGGGATGCTGTTTGCCTCTGTGGGAAGAAAATTCATGTGGCCAAAGCTCAGTTAGAGTTGAAGATGACCAGTACTGTGGGGGGCAATAAAAAGATTTTATTTTTTTTTTAAACACAGAAAAAAGAAGACTAGAGAAAGCAGTGGTCCTTTATTTGATGAGGATGGTCACCTCACAAAAAGGGACAAAGACAAAGCAGAGATGTTTAATGTTCTATTCACCTCTGTTTTCAACACCAATGATGGGCTCTGGGACTGTGACAGTGGAAATGATAAACTCCCACCCAACCTTGAAGTTGTCTGGGATTTGCTGCTCTGCCTGGATGCATATGAGTCTGTGGCATCCAATGGAATTCATCCCAAGGTACTGATATCATCACAAGATCTCTGTTATTTTTCAGTGGTCTTGGAAATCTGGAGATGTCTCGGTTGACTGTGTCCTGGTTTCAGGTAGGACAGAGTTAATTTTCCTCCTAGTAGTTGGCAGGGTGTTATGTTTTGGATTAGGATGAGAAGAGCGCTGATAACATGCTGATGTTTTAATTGTTGTAGAGCAATGCTTACACCAAGCCAAGGACTTTTCAGCTTCTCGCTCTGTCCTGCTAGCGAGCAGGCTGGGGGTGCAGCAGGAGCTGGGAGGGGACAGAGCCAGGACAGCTGACCCAAACTGGCCAAAGGGGTATTCCATACCATCTGACGTCATGCTGAACAATATATAGGGGTGGCTAGCCGGGGTGGGGGGGCCGGCTCCTCGGGGATAGGCTGGGCATCGGTCAACGGATGGTGAGCAATTGCGTTGTGCATCACTTATTTTGTACACATTATTACTATTATTATTATTATTATTATTATTATTGTTATTATTTTTCCTGTCTTAATAAACTGTCTTTATCTCAACTCACAGACTTCACTTTCCCGTTTCTCTCCCCCATCCCGGAGAGGGAGGGGGGAGGGTGAGCGAACGGCTGTGTGGTGTTTGGCTGCCAGCCGGGCTAAACCACAACAGACTGGAAGCTGGAAAACATCATTCCAGTTTTCAAGAAGGGCAAGAAAGATGACCTTGGTAATTACAGGCTTTTCAGTCTCACTTCAGTGACTGGTAAAATTATAAAGAAGATTATTCTGGGAGTTATTGAAAAACACCTGAAGGACGATGTGGTCATTGGTCATAGCCAACACAGGTTCACGAGGGGAAAGTCCTGCTTAACAAACTTAATGTCTTTTTATGACAAGTTCACCCACCTAGCTGACCAAGGGAAACCAGATGATGTAATCTTTTGGGATTTCAGTAAAGATTTCAATACAGTTTCTCACAGTATCCTTCTGGACAAAATGTCCAGCATACAGCTAGACAAATGCATAATGTGATGGGTGAACAATTGGCTGGTGGGTTGGGCTCAAAGGGTTGTAGCAAATGGAGTTACCTCAGGCTGGAAGCCAGTGGGGTTCCCCAGGGCTCCTTTTTAGGGCCAGTTCTCTTCAATGTTTTCATAAATGATTTGGGTGTAGGCTAGAAGGTTTTTTGAGTAAGTTTGCAGATGATGTTAAATTGGGAGGAGATGTTGACTCTGTCAAGGGTAGAGAGGCCTTGCAAAAAGGCCTTTACAAGTTAGAAGGCTGGGCAATCACCAACAATACGAAGTTTAACAAGAGCAAGTGGTGGCTTCTGCACCTGGGACAGGGCAACCCTTGATAGACTGGGGAATGTGAGGCTGGAGAACAGCCCCGCAGAAAGGGATCTGGGGGTTTGGGCCAACACCAAGTTGAATATGAGCCAGCAGTGTGCCCTGGCAGCCAGGAGGACCAACCTCATCCTGCGGTACATCAGGCACAGCATTGCTAGTTGGTTGAGGGTAAGGATTGTCCCACTCTGCTCTATGCTGGTGCAGCCTCGCCTCAAGTATGGTTTTGGGCACCGCAGTGCAAGACAGACATTAAATAGTTAGAGAGCATCCAAAGGAGGGCTACAAAGCGGGCAAAGGTTCTAGAGGGAAAGATGTATGAGTTCATTCAACTTGGTTCATTCAACAAATTGGTTCATTCAACTCAGAGACAAGGAGACTGAGGAGAAACATGGCAACCTGCAGCATCCTCATGAGGGGCACAGAGGGGCAGGTGCTGAGCTACCATCATCAGGGCCCAAGGGAATGGCATGAAGCTGTGACAGCAGAGGTTCACACTGGATGCTAGGAAAAATGTTTTTCACCATATGGGTGGTCAGGCTCTGGAACAGGTTCCCCAAGGAGGTTGTCATGGCACTGAGCCTGCCAGAGTTCACGAAGTATTTGACAACGCTTTCAGATATATGATCTGATTTTTGGGTGGAGCCAGGAGGTGAACTTGACAATCCTTGTGGGTCCCTTCCAGCTCACGATGTTCTATGATTCTATGATTCTCTTTATGTAAACAGACTAGTAATGATAACAACAAAGACAATAACAATAATGAAACAGAAGAAGAACATAATTATGTACAGCAGTAGTCAAATTGTTTCTTTAATGACATGATGCTAATTTATATATATGTATATATATATATTTAGTTCCTAGTAAGTAGGTTTGTTTCTCAACAGAAAATCAGGCAGAGCTGTATTCATTAGAGAGTCATATTCATTATACTATGTTTGGCAGAAAACAAGATTTATACTTGTTGGTTTTATATAAGAAAACAGTTGAGAGAAGCAAAGTTCATATAACATTAAATACATTGTGTGGTATCTTTTAAGGTAAATGGAATTGTTGCAGAGATGAAGACTGGGAGAAAAAGAAAAGGCATAACAGTTAATACTGAAAAGTCTGAAATCTTTTTCACTGATTGCCGTTAAGCCAGAGTACTCTGTATTAATTGAAAAATAGAATACTATGGTATGTTCACATCGACAATCCCTTAAAATGATAAGTAACCACAGTATAGAATGAGAGTTCCTTTATTTCTCTTGTACTCCGTATGTAACTAAGCTGAGATGTGTTTTCATTTGCATGTTTTCAGACAATGTAAGTCAAGAAGCACAGGATCAGATTTCTACTGCTCAAATGAGAATCTGGAATGACTGGCTTAATTTGGTTACAGAATAATTACTGATGAGTTTATATGCCACTTCAAATAATATTAACTGTGTAAAATAGAGGTATGTTTCTGGTACTCAACATGTGTGCAGTCACTGAAAAAAATGTAATGAATAAATTGCTAAGCATGTTCTCTCTCATCTTCTCAGCCAGATTGAGGTGTCCTTTATGGGGGACACTGAAAATGAAAAGAATACGTATTTATGATATCTGATATTGCCCTACAAGATTGTTTTAATACAATTAATTAATTGAGAAAACTTTTTCTTTCTTTCTTTTCTTTCTTTTTCTTTCTTTCTTTTTCTTTCTTTCTTTCTTTCTTTCTTTCTTTCTTTCTTTCTTCCTTTCTTCCTTTCTTCCTTTCTTCCTTTCTTCCTTTCTTCCTTTCTTCCTTTCTTCCTTTCTTTCTTCCTTTCTTTCCTTCTTTCTTCCTTCCTTCCCCTGGGGAAGGTAAGAGGGGGGCCCATGCATAAGATATTCCGTATATATGCTGTACTGCAGACTCTGGAGAAAGACAAAGAAATGATGAGGCCATGTAATTACAGAATCACAGAATCATAAAATAAGTCTTCTAAGATCATCAAGTCCAACTGTTAACCCAGCACTGACAAGTCTACCACTAAACCATGTCCCTAGTATATTAATATTTTTAGTGGAATATGGTTACATCTCCTACCAAAGTCCTGTTTTACTGTGTATACTCAGAGCACCAACCTACCCACAATCCTCTTTAATGAGGTTACAATCTCAATAACTAATGAAAGCAGAAGAGTCATTGTTTTCTCCATTTTATTGAATGGCATAGGTTACTGAGCAACAAGATTGCAGCTGCAGGTCTGTATTGAACTCAGACATCCTGAAAGGCTGGGTTTTAGTGTCTTACCTAAAGGAATAGACTTTAGATTTGCAAATTGTCATGAAAGATGTCATCAGCTTCCTGTGAATGACCAGAAGTTAAGACTTATCCTTACCCACTGAGTGCTCTATGCATTTAAATATCTAAATAGCAGCTTTTTTACACATTCATACTTATTACAGTTATTGTTCCTTGGCTGGTTAACAAAGGGTGATCTTACAAACAGTCCCTGGCTGCTCTCCCTGGAAGTTGTGTGCATGTGTGTTTGTTCTCCATGTCTTTAGACAGCAACAAAGTAATTCTATTGCAGTGGGAACTAGTTCAGAAGCCATTAAGTACCAATATTAGGATCTCCTCAGATGGATACATTTGCTATTAACAGCACAACAGAGATTGAAGCAGCCCCCAAAGTAATTCTAGATGGCAAACAGCACTAGAGGTAGCATAACTACCACATTTGTAAAATTGATGAGCAGAGGATGAAAGTGATAGTAGGGGACATTATTACAGTGGCTTTATCGGATGTAACTGAAGATGTAATGATGTGATCTCTTTGTTGCCACAGATGGTATTAAAGACAGGTGTTAGAGGAAACATCTGATATCCCATCTCTGGGAGCAGAGATCAGATTCTGCTGAGACAATCTCTTGATCTGACTTTTGTGTTAATTATCAAAAGAGCTAGGAAGCATTACTGCCTCCCTCTTCTCCAAGGAATACTACAGCACACTTATGTAGCTCACACAAAAGGTAAAGTTTTTAAGCAATGATACCTTGGTTTGTAACTGACAATAAATTTGTCTGAATTTCAAAGTCAGTGGTAATGTGTCATTCAAAATAGTATATGTTGCATGGGAAAACAAGAGAGTAGAATGCTAGTGCATGGGTTTGGTGGAAGCATCTAAATAGAAATAAAAACTCTAGAAATAATCAGTGAATGGTTCTGATTAGTACTTAGATGTCACATTGTGATGAACTACTTTCCACGCAAATTGTAATGGGTTCATGTCAGATTCACTTTTAAATCATCAGGACTCAGTAGTTTTTTATTTAAGAATTTTAAAGAGATGGTTCAGGAACTACCTAGATTATTAAAGTTAATATAAGCCGGTCTTTAAAACTTCAGGACATGCCAGTATACAGGAAGGAACATATAGCAACAGCCTTTTTAAAAAAGAATAAATAGGATAAACCAAGCAATTACAAGTTTCATTTTGATGCTAAGCAAAATTATGGATCATTTGAGATGAGCCTGAACTAACATTGAATGAAAGGAAAGTAATATTATTAAAGTTAGTGTATATGCATTGGTTGGAAATAAAACTTTTGAAAAAATCTCATGTCTATGCTTCATTGAGAACAGTGATTCAATAAAGTAATAATGTTGAGTAATAATGTAATACATTAAAGTTTTTGTATACAAGAAACTAAAGAAAAAAATGTTATTTTTTCATATCACATTGAATTACTACAGAAATTGTTGATAACTGTGTCCCACAATATAAATGGAAATTAGTAATTAATATTAAGAAGGTTTATTCTGATGGGAGTGTCCCTGGCATTGATTTTTGTCTCTATGTTAGTAAACATTTTATCAGTGAGGTGGAAGAAAACAAAAGATCATTACCAGTAAAGCTTGAAGTTGATACAAAAGCTAAGGAAATAAAAAATAATGAAGAACACAGGCCAGCAATACACAGTGCTCTCCATCTCCAATAACCTAGGTTCAAGGATACTGTAAGATGCAGTTATATGAACAACTTATTCTGGCATCACCCATAACACACATATCACGAACCAGTCAACTAATTTATGATATCTGCCCATGGGAGTAGTCTTACCCTGCAGAAAATCAGGGTTGTTTGAATTATTTTTGCTTGATGTAAAGAGGGCAAAGCAAATTGTTTAACCCAGATTTGTTGTACACAGTGGAACAGACAGTAGAGACCAGCTGACATTCAATTGTAAGTTTTCTGTCTGAGTTTTTGTACGTTCAATGTGACTAGTAACAAGTAGCATATTTAGGAGCAAAGTTTGCTCTATTTACAAAATGGTGAAATATGACAGTAAATAAATAAATAAATAAATAAATAAAAATAAGGATAATAATACTGAGCTAACCAGGTTGACAGGAGAAAAGAAAGAAGTGAATAAATATTTTTATAAACATTATTATGTTTATAAAAATTATTATTTATAAACAAATATTATTATAAACATTTTTATGGTGAGAGTAATTAACTGTTACAATGACTCTTCAAGGAGTATATTAAATTCTCCATCACTGGATTTTTATTTATTTATTTATTTATTTTTAATGTATTGGGTTTTGTTTTTCTCTAAGATTATTCTCTGCCCAGCACTGTAATTGACTTGAAGCAAGAATTTAAAATCCTGTGTTCTGTGCTATGAAGG
Organism: Cygnus atratus; assembly: GCF_013377495.2. Taxonomy (NCBI): domain Eukaryota; kingdom Metazoa; phylum Chordata; class Aves; order Anseriformes; family Anatidae; genus Cygnus; species Cygnus atratus. Next base: position 6,926,707 of record NC_066396.1, read on the forward strand.
AGGATAAACTAAATAAATCTAATTACATTGTCTAACTTTAAAATCTAAGAAGACTCTTACAAGGTTCAACAGCATTTTTTTCTGCCATAAAGTAGTTAATAAAAAACAGGCAGTTAACAAGAAAAGACAACATCTGCATTCTCTGAAAGAAGTCACAAGCATTATAGTCACATGGAGCAATGTAAAGCTTTATCTGCCATTCCAATTAAGTGAAGCTGAAAGTAAATAACAGAGAGAACTGCCTTCAAATGACTTGTTATTTAGTCTCTAGACAAATACAAGCTTCATTCTAGGGTGTTTAATTTCTTATCTGACCTCATGAAAGACAGAAATCCTCTTTTACAGAATTTTGTTGATAGTAAGAGTGTAAATCATAGTTTTATCTGAGAAAAAAAATGTTTATGGTTTTGTTATGGAATTAAAATTTATATTTTCCAAAAAAATAAATTAAAAATAAGAGGACGTCATTGTTTTTGTGTAATTATTATTAGTCATGCGTATATTGATTCATTTTTGCAGCAGCTGGAACATTTGCTAAGACAAAACTGAAGAAGAAATCAAGGTTTGACTTTAAAACTTAAGAGCAAAGAAACTTCTGATTGTTTTTTCAATGGCAACTGTGGATTACACTGTTTAACAGATGCTAAAGATGTATGTTTGATTTTTTTTTTTTTTCAGTTAGTATTACTTCCACCAAAGTAAGAAGTACCGGGGGGAAAAAAAAAATAAAATCACCTAAATATTGCTACTGAAATACTTGTTTTCTTGTCAGTCATTCTGGCTTCCTCTGCAACTGATGGAGAATAAGAAATATATGTTATGCCTGGCTTGTAACTTTCTGATGAGATGAATCAGCTTTACAAATGGATAGTTTTGTTTTTCTGGAGATAGTTTACAAGTTTAACTAGCAGAAAATGCTTATTTTTTAAGTTGTCTTAAAAAAAAAAAAAAAAGAATTCAGTTGTCTTTGTTGTGACAGATTGTAATTATTCTCTCTCTTTAGAAGCTGATAATATAAGAAGTTTGCAAGTCATTGAGTCCTTCAGATAGTGGTCTCAGCCCATCACCCTTTATGCCCTACCTTTGGTTAAACAGGGGCTACACACAAAAATGTGTAAATTTTATATGTGAAAGACAGATGATGGGATAAAAATAGCATTCAGGATGGATACTTACATGATCAGTTGGCACATTATAACCAGCAGAAAAAAATAACTAAATAATTAAATAAAAAATAAAATAAAATCATGTAGTCTTAAAATTCATATTAGCTTTTGTAAATTTCATAGTTTTCATAGTTTTCTGGTGGAGGAGGTCAATTGTTTTTTCTAGCATTCTGTAAGAAAAAAAAAAAAAAAAAGCTTTTATTACTACACTTTTAAAGATGTCTCTTTTCCAAAGTGTATTGCCAATTAAGTGCAAGTATATTTGTACTTAATTTCTCTCTCTCTCTCTCTCTCTTTTTTTTTTTTTTTTTTTATCATAAATATAGAATATTTCTGTACCAGAACTAACAAAATGCTGGACAGGTCTGTGATAGGATGTCACGAATCAACTTCCACAGCCAAGAATGGACTTATGAACCTATTAAACTTGCAGTCTTTGACTTTGAAGCAACAGTCATCATCATTAATTGTTATTGTACTCCCTGACATTTTCAAGGGAAAGAAAAAAAGACACAAAGGATTTAGTAAGAGCCATTCTGGACATCTTAAGACAAGGGAGCTACTTTCATTTCTGATAATTAAAAAGTGTCTTAAAACAAAAGCAATTAGACGTAAGACTTGAAAGCAAATCAGATGTTCACTTATCCATTTGACTTAGGTCTGATTGTTTCTTACTTGTACAAAAATTGTAACATCTCTGAGGGAGGAAAAAAAATGTTTTGTGCTCTTTTGTTTTGTTTTGTTTTGATTTGATTTGATTTGATCTGTAGAGAGATTAAACAGTGAGGATTTTGTCTTTGAGTAGGACTCCTAGACTGAAACACACAAGAGTAAACCACAGGGAAAATGCAGGCCAAAGTCTTTCCATAGTTTTTGATTTTTGCTTGTTAAGGTCTTGTAAATGCAGTACAGTTAAAGAGGTTTGACATTTGGAGAGCATTTTCCTCAGATACTTCCAGGTGTCTTATATATAAAATTAGAAATAAAATCTAAAATGTTATTTGCACATTTTAGCTAAGGTGATGGCCATATCCAGAACTTAATAATGTAAAGAATTTTCATTATTTCTCTCAGATGTTTATTTCTCTCAGGTTTGGGAAACTCCAAGTAACTAATTTAAAATTTGGGTATGTAATCTGAATTTGCCATGTGGAATCCCTAGTTTAATCAATAAAGAGAGCTAGGTAACTCCATAAAACACTTTACCTCCTCCTACAACATATGAATAGAAAGATTGGAATGAATCACACCTTGAAGAAAGCTGTTCACCTCTTCTGGATAAAGCTGACATAAATATAGACACAATGTTTCTTTTTAATATTCTAGATTTAGGAGATTTTAATTTCAATTTAAGATTTACCTATACATATTTTGTTCCTGGTTACTGGTTTCTGAAAATGATCTAATATTAGACAACACTGAAGAGTTTTTGATGTAGGAATATTTTCTGTGTTCATCAAACTATTTTTGAAAAGCCCAAGCTACTGCTTTACTAGATAAGCTGTCATGATAGTGCCTACACATCCTTGAATATCTACACCTCATCTTACTTTAGGTTTCCAAGTGATTATGTAAAAATGTCATCTTCAGCTTTTTCTCTCTCCATTGACAATGAGAGAGAAAAAGGCAGCAGAGAGGATGAATTTTCTCCCAGGCTTTTTACAAAAATCTTCAAATATTTTATGAAAACAATATGTTAAAATTCCAGTTTAAATATTTTTAAGTGTGTATTTTTTTTTACATGTTAAAAAAAAAAAAGAAATGAAACTTGTTTAGAGTATAACACAATAAGAAACCCCTAATATCTGCTTCTCTGCTACTTGTTTTGCTGCAAAAATAATTAAATAAATAAATAAAATAGGGAATAACAAGCTTATTTTTTGTTATTTTTCTTAGAGTCCACAGACTTTTCAAAGTTTAAAACTTTGGGATATAAACCCTAAAAAACTAAAAAACATTATTTTTATTTCACTCATCTGATTTTCTCTGTTGATTGATTTCCTCTTACCATAAAAGACAGAAAAGACTCATTAGACCATCAGTTCATCTTGATGCTAAGTCAGGATTGATTGATCTTTACATTGCATTGCTCAGGTATTTGTCATGATGAAGCACACCCAGTTGTGAAACTTGCCACAGACTGCATATCACAATCATTATGATACATTGCTTATAGTCCTGCAATTGTTTAGAACACCAGATATTCACTTAGCAAAAGCAATCCCAGAGTGCATCTATCCTATCCTCATCCTTTACAAAGGATGAGGACTTGGTTAGAAATTCCATAGCTCGCTCTCTTTTTTTTTTTTTTTTGGAAGCTAAAATTTAGGTTAAGTGGGAACAAGGTGAGCAGTGTTGTGTGACGATGTAATCTTGCTATGGAATCAGGTTGTTCTGACATGCTCTTGACGCTCCCACTTCAGCTATAGGCTAATCGTTATTAGAAAGATGTTGTCTCAACCTGGAAATATATGGGAAAAAAAGCCTAACATGCTCGAATTCAGAAATAGCCTCAACCCACTTTACTGCATGGAGACAATACTATTGCATCTTATAGAAACTAAAGTTAGCAATCCCATTCCTATTGATTTTTGTCTGACTGAGGGCATGTTATATTATTTCATCTTTTTTTTTTTTTCTTTTAAAAATAAAAAATAAAAAAAGGATAATGAAAAAAAAAAAAAGGTAAGTTTCTTAGTTTGATTTTTATTTATTTATTTATTTATTTATTTCCCCCCCTATCTTGAAGAGTTAAATGCTTATGTAGAACTTATATACATTTCTGTATTATTTCATTCATTCATTCATTATATACATTTCATTCATTCATTCATTATATACATTTCTGTATTATTTCATTCTGCATCTACACTAATGCACGCAGCATGGGTAACAAACAGGAGGAGCTGGAAGCCATCGTGCAGCAGGCAGGCTACGACTTGGTTGCCATCACGGAGACGTGGTGGGACCGCTCCCACGACTGGAGTGCTGCAATGCCTGGCTATCGGCTCTTCAGGAGGGACAGGCAGCACAGAAGGGGTGGTGGCGTGGCTCTCTACATTAGAGAATCTTTTGATGTTGTGGAACTCCAGGCTGGGAATGATAAGGTTGAATCCCTGTGGGTTAGGATCAGAGGGACGGCCGGCAAGGCTAGCATCCTGGTCGGGGGCTGTTACAGACCGCCGAACCAGGATGAGGAGACGGATGAGCAGTTTTATAGGCAACCGACAGAAGTTGCAAAATCGTCGGCGCTTGTCCTCGTGGGGGACTTCAACTTCCTGAATATATCCTGGAAACACAACACGGCACAGAGAAAGCAGTCTAGGAGGTTTCTGGAGAGCGTGGGAGATAGCTTCCTGACGCAGCTGGTCAGTGAACCTACCAGGGGTGGTGCCCCGCTAGACCTTCTGTTCACAAACAGTGACAGACTGGTGGGAGATGTGGTGGTCGGAAACTGTCTTGGACAGAGTGACCACAAAATGGTAGAGTTCTCTATTCTTGGCGAGGCCAGGAAGGGGACCAGTAAAACTGCTGTATTGGACTTCCGGAGGGCTGACTTTGAGCTGCTCAGGACGCTGGTTGGCCGAGTCCCTTGGGAGGCGGTTCTGAAGGGCAGAGGAGTCCAGGAAGGCTGGGCGCTCCTCAAGAAGGAAATCTTAACGGCACAGGAGCGGTCTGTCCCCACGTGCCCAAAGACGAGCCGGCGTGGAAGAAGACTGGCCTGGCTCAACAGAGAGTTGTGGCTTGTGCTTAGCAGAAAAAAGAGGGTTTATAATCTTTGGAAAAAAGGGCGGGCCACTGAGGAGGACTACAAGGATGTAGCGAGGCTGTGCAGGGATAAAATTAGAAAGGCCAAAGCTCATCTGGAGCTCAATCTGGCTACTGCCGTTAAAGACAACAAAAAATCCTTTTACAAATATATCAACGCGAAACGGAGGACTAAGGAGAATCTCCATCCTTTACTGGATGCGAGGGGAAACCTAGTTACTAAGGATGAGGAAAAGGCTGAGGTGCTTAATGCCGCCTTTGCCTCAGTCTTTAGCGGCAATACCGGTTGTTCTCTGGATACCCAGTGCCCTGAGCTGGTGGAAGGGGATGGGAGCAGGATGTGGCCTTCGCTATTCATGAGGAAATGGTTGGCGACCTGCTAAGGAGCTTGGATGTGCTCAAGTCGATGGGGCCGGATGGGATCCACCCGAGGGTACTGAGCGAACTGGCGGAGGAGCTGGCCGAGCCACTTTCCATCATTTATCGGCAGCCCTGGCTATCGGGGGAGGTCCCAGTTGACTGGCGGCTAGCCAATGTGACGCCCATCTATAAGAAGGGCCGGAGGGCAGACCCGGGGAACTATAGGCCTGTCAGTTTGACCTCAGTGCCAGGAAAGCTCATGGAGCAGATTATCTTGAGGGTCATCACGCGGCACTTGCAGGGCAAGCAGGCGATCAGGCCCAGTCAGCATGGGTTTATGAAGGGCAGGTCCTGCTTGACGAACCTGATCTCCTTCTGTGACAAAGTGACGCGCTTGGTGGATGAGGGAAGGGCTGTGGATGTGGTTTACCTTGACCTCAGTAAGGCTTTTGACACCGTTCCCCACAACATTCTCCTCAAGAAACTGGCTGCTCGGGGCTTGGACTGGCGTACGCTTCGCTGGATTAGAAACTGGCTGGATAGCCGGGCCCAGAGAGTTGTGGTGAATGGAGTCAAATCTGGTTGGAGGCTGGTCACAAGTGGTGTCCCCCAGGGCTCGGTACTGGGGCCGGTCCTCTTTAATATCTTTATCGATGATCTGGATGAGGGCGTCCAGTGCACCCTCAGTAAGTTTGCAGATGACACCAAGCTAAGTGTGTGTGTCGATCTGCTCGAGGGCAGGAAGGCTCTGCAGGAGGATCTGGATAGGCTGGAGCGATGGGCTGAGGTCAACTGTATGAAGTTCAACAAGGCCAAGTGCCGGGTCCTGCACCTGGGGCGCAACAACCCCAAGCAGAGCTACAGGCTGGGAGATGGGTGGCTGGAAAGCTGCCTGGCCGAGAAGGACCTGGGAGTATTGGTTGATAGTCGGCTGAATAGGAGCCAGCAGTGTGCTCAGGTGGCCAAGAAGGCCAACAGCATCCTGGCCTGTATAAGAAGCAGTGCGGCCAGCAGGTCTAGGGAGGTGATTGTGCCCCTGTACTCGGCTCTGGTGAGGCCGCACCTTGAGTACTGTGTTCAGTTTTGGGCCCCTCGCTACAGGAAGTACATGGACGTGCTCGAGCGAGTCCAGAGAAGGGCGACGAGGCTGGTGAGGGGTCTGGAGAACAAGTCTTACGAGGAGCGGCTGAGGGAGCTGGGATTGTTCAGCCTGGAGAAGAGGAGGCTCAGGGGCGACCTTATCGCTCTCTACAGTTACCTTAAAGGAGGCTGTAGTGAGGTGGGGGTTGGTCTGTTCTCCCATGTGCCTGGTGACAGGACGAGGGGGAATGGGCGAAAGTTGCGACAGGGGAGTTTTAGGTTGGATGTTAGGAAGTACTTCTTTACCGAAAGGGTTATTAAGCATTGGAACGGGCTGCCCAGGGAGGTGGTGGAGTCACCATCCCTGGAGGTCTTTAAAAGACGTTTAGATGTAGAGCTTAGCGATATGGCTTAGTGGAGTACTTAGTGTTAGGTCGGAGGTTGGACTCGATGATCTTGAGGTCTCTTCCAACCTAGAAATCTGTGTCTGTGTCTGTCTATATCTACTTCCTCTTTCAAGGTTTCCAAGGACTTTTCAGCTTCTCGCTCTGTCCTGCTAGCGAGCAGGCTAGGGATGCAGCAGGAGCTGGGAGGGGACAGAGCCAGGACAGCTGACCCAAACTGGCCAAAGGGGTATTCCATACCATCTGACGTCATGCTGAACAATACATAGGGGTGGCTAGCCGGGGTGGAGGGGGGGGCCGGCTGCTCGGGGATAGGCTGGGCATCGGTCAACGGGTGGTGAGCGATTGCATTGTGCATCACTTATTTCGTACACATTATTACTATTAATACTATTATTATTATTATTATTATTATTATTGTTATTCTTTTCCCTGTCTTAATAAACTGTCTTTATCTCAACTCACAGACTTCACTTTCCCGTTTCTCTCCCCCATCCCGGAGAGGGAGGTGGGAGGGTGAGCGAACGGCTGTGTGGTGTTTGACTGCCAGCCGGGCTAAACCACAACAGTCCATTTGGCGCCCAACGTGGGGCTCGAAGGGTTGAGATATCGACAGATTTGACCAGAGTGTGTTAAACTAAAATTGGTATAAGTATTCGACCTGCTTAATAGTTGCTAGTCACAATGTTGATTGCCTTAATCTCAAGTCTGCTGTACCTGTTTCCCAAATTGAGTTTTATAGCAAGTTACTTTCTGTATGTGCTCCCTGTCGTGCTGTTTATCCTCTCCGGGCCCTGGTTTAAGATTGTTATGGTACTGTGTGGTGTAACGATGGCTTATGAAATGATGAGATATCTGGTCATGACTCTAACCTGGTATTTGTACTCAGCACTGTCGTCGACTCTATACTTCGGAAACCATATCTCAGAAACTATTAGCAATTACACCTATTGCCTTTTTTCATCAGGGAGTCAGTTTCTGGAGGGGACAGGGGAAGATATTTTCTCCTACCTGTTCACTCTCCCTTCCTCCTTCACCACCCTCTTATCCCCCGAGCTAGTTACGGTAGCTCTCCAAGATGTTGAATATCCTTGGGATACTCAGACCAGCATGTTCTTGTTGTTATGTCTCCTGAATGCGCTTCAGGTTTTGTTTAAGGTTAAACAACTACTTAGGAATCTCATCCGGAGATCTGTCTTGAGGCGGGATATTTGCGAGTGGCAGGGAGTGTGGGAGGATATGGGCAGGTTTCTAGAGCAGTGGGCACCTCCAGTGTTTTGGACATTCACCCCTGAACAACTGCAAAATCCTAAAAAACTGGTAGAATGCTTGAAAAAAAGGTGTCATGACTCTGGCAGTTCCAAAGTGACACAAATCACTGTGGCGTGCTGGGGTCTGGCTTGTGCCTATCGAGCTGCAATTGATGCTACTATCAACCTAGTGACAGACCCTGCGGCCGTTCCAGCTCCAGCTCCCGCAGCTGTTCCAGCTCCAGCTCCCGCAGCCGTTTCAGCTCCAGCTCCCACAGCCGTCCCGGTTTGGGCTCCCGCAGCCGTTCCAGCTCCCGCAGCCGTTCCAGCTCCAGCTCCTGCAGCCGTTCCAGCTCCAGCTCCCGCAGCCGTCCCGGCTCCAGCTCCCGCAGCCGTCCCGGCTCCAGCTCCCGCAGCCATTCCCACTCCTGTGGCTGGGTCAGAGAAACGAACTGTAGCAGTGCAAGTTGCCCCTGCAGAGGGTACTCCAACCCCTGTGGCAGACCCTGTGGCTGGGTCGGAGAAACGAACTGTAGCAGTGCAAGTTGCCCCTACAGAGGGTATTCCAACCCCTGTGGCAGACCCTGTGGCTGGGTCGGAGAGGCGAGCTGTAGCAGTGCAAGTTGCCCCTGTAGAAAAGGTGAAAAAATGGTATAGAGACTCAGGTCGTTTAGAACGCAGAAAGTCTTCTGCTAAGTCTGGGCGTGGAGAAGACGAGGCTGGGCCATCAAGTGTGCAGGAGGATGAAGATGAGGATGAGGATGTCAGAAAATCAACAGCAACTACCCGAACCCTATACCAGCGTGAGCTACGAGATGTGCGAAAAGATTTTGGTCGCTGTATAGGTGAACAGCTTGTCACCTGGCTGCTCCGGTGCTGGGACACTGGAGCCAATGGTGTGGAATTAGAGGGCAGGGAAGCCAGGCGGCTGGGATCCCTTGCTAGAGATGCAAGCATTGACAAAGCAATTGGAGATGGAGCATGATCTCACAGCCTCTGGAGGCGTCTCCTGTTAGCTGTGAAGGAAAGGTATCCCTTCAAGGAAGAACTTGTATGTCTACCAGTCAAGTGGACCACCATGGAGAAGGGAATCCAGTACCTGAGGGAATTAGCCGTACGGGAAGTAATTTATAAGGACCTAGACGACGCACAAACATCCACAGATCCAGATGAAGTCCAGTGTACTCGACCCATATGGCGGAAGTTTGTACGGAATGCACCATCAACATGGGCCAGCACATTGTCAATAATAACCTGGAAAAACGGTGAAGATCCCACAGTGGGTGACATGGCTAAACAACTCCGGCAGTACGAAGGAAATCTCTCCTCTTCCCTACAGGCCTGCGTCTCGGCTGTGGAGAAACTCTCTGAAGAGTTCCACCAACTTAAAGAGAATTTACCTTCCCCCCCACCTGAACGAACCAGTGGCCACCAACTAAAAGAGAATACTTTGGAGAAACTTTTTGAAGAGGTCCACCAACTTAAAGAGAGTGCATTTTCTTCCCCACCTGTACAAACCAGTGTCTCGGCTATTAGGGGTAAACGTGCATCCGTGCAAAGAAGACAATATGGTGGGTACACACCCCGCGCCACCCTGTGGTTCTACCTACGTGACCATGGAGAGGACATGAAAAAATGGGATGGAAAATCTACTGAGACCCTAGAGGCACGGGTACGTGAGTTGCAAAAGAAAACAATCGGGAGAAAGGGGTTCTCTGAAAAGTTTGCTGCTCCAACTTCCAGCAGGCAGTCTTTTAAACACAGAAACGAAGATTCTGACCAGGACTAGAGGGGCCCTGCCTCCAGCCAGGGGGAGGAAAGGGACAACCGAGTTTATTGGACTGTGTGGATTCGATGGCCTGGCACGTCTGACGCACAGAAGTATAAGGCTCTAGTAGACACCGGTGCACAATGTACTCTAATGCCATCAAGCTGTAAAGAGCCAGAGCCCATCTGTATTTATGGCGTGACAGGGGGATCCCAGCAGTTAACTGTATTGGAAGCTGAAGTGAGTCTAACCGGAAATGAGTGGCAAAAGCACCGTATTGTGACTGGCCTGGATGCTCCGTGCATCCTTGGCATAGACTATCTTAGAGGAGGATATTTCAAGGACCCAAAAGGGTTCCGCTGGGCTTTTGGCATAGCTGCCTTAGAGACAGAGGACATTAAACAGTTGTCTACCTTGCCCAGTCTCTCAGAGGACCCTTCTGTTGTGGGGTTGCTGAGGGTTGAAGAACAGCAAGTGCCAATCGCTACCACAACTGTGCACCGGCGGCAATATTGCACCAACCGAGACTCCCTGATTCCCATCCACGAGCTAATTCGTCAACTGGAGAGCCAAGGAGTGATCAGCAAGACCCATTCACCTTTTAATAGTCCCATATGGCCAGTGCGAAAGTCTAATGGTGAGTGGAGACTAACAGTGGACTATCGTGGCCTGAACGAAGTCACGCCACCACTGAGTGCTGCAGTGCCGGACATGCTAGAACTCCAGTACGAACTGGAATCAAAGGCAGCCAAGTGGTATGCCACAATTGATATTGCTAATGCATTTTTCTCCATCCCTCTAGCAGCAGAGTGCAGGCCACAGTTTGCTTTCACTTGGAGGGGAATCCAATATACTTGGAATCGGCTGCCCCAGGGGTGGAAACATAGCCCTACCATTTGCCATGGACTGATCCAGTCTGCGCTGGAGCAGGGGGAGGCTCCTGAACACCTGCAGTACATCGATGACATCATTGTGTGGGGTGACACGGCAGAGGAAGTTTTCGAGAAAGGGAAGAAAATAGTCCAAATCCTTCTGAAGGCTGGTTTTGCCATAAAACAAAATAAAGTTAAAGGACCTGCATCAGACATTCAGTCTTTAGGAATAAAATGGCAAGATGGACGTCGTCAAATCCCAATGGATGTGATCAACAAAATAACAGCTATGTCTCCACCAACTAGCCAAAAAGGAAACACAAACTTTCCTAGGTGTCGTGGGGTTTTGGAGAATGCATATTCCAAATTACAGTCTGATTGTAAACCCGCTCTACCAAGTAACCCGTAAGAAGAATGCTTTTGAATGGGGCCCTGAGCAACGACAAGCCTTTGAACAAATTAAGCAGGAAATAGTTCATGCAGTAGCCCTTGGGCCAGTCCGAACAGGAGCAGATGTAAAGAATGTGCTCTACACCGCAGCCGGGGAGAATGGTCCCACCTGGAGCCTCTGGCAGAAAGAACCTGGGGAAACTCGAGGTCGACCCCTGGGGTTTTGGAGTCGGGGATACAGAGGATCTGAGGCCTGCTATACTCCAACCAAAAAGGAGATATTGGCAGCATATGAGGGAGTTCGATCTGCTTCGGAAGTGGTTGGTACTGAAGCGCAGCTCCTCCTGGCACCCCGACTGCCGGTACTGGGTTGGATGTTCAAAGGAAGGGTCCCCTCTACACATCATGCAACTGATGCTACATGGAGCAAGTGGGTTGCACTGATTACTCAGCGGGCTCGAATAGGAAACCCCGGTCGCCCAGGAATCCTGGAAGTGATTATGGACTGGCCAGAAGGCAAGTACTTTGGGATATCAGCAGAGGAGGAGGTGGTCCGTGCTGAAGAAGCCCCACTGTACAACAAGCTACCAGAAAATGAGAAGAAATATGCCCTGTTCACTGATGGGTCCTGTCGTATTGTGGGAAAGCATCGGAGATGGAAAGCTGCTGTATGGAGTCCTCCACGACGAGTTGCAGAAGCTGCTGAGGGAGAAGGTGAATCGAGTCAGTTTGCAGAAGTGAAAGCCGTTCAGCCGGCCTTAGATATTGCTGAACGAGAAAAGTGGCCAGTTCTCTATCTCTATACTGATTCATGGATGGTAGCAAATGCCCTGTGGGGGTGGCTACAGCAATGGAAGCAGAACAACTGGGAACGCCGGGGCAAACCCATCTGGGCTGCTGCATTGTGGCAAGATATTGCTGCCCGGGTAGAGAACCTGGTTGTAAAGGTACGCCATGTAGATGCCCATGTGCCCAAGAATCGGGCTACTGAAAAACATCAAAACAACCAGCAGGTGGATCAGGCTGCTAAGATTGAAGTGGCTCAGGTGGACCTGGACTGGCAACATAAAGGTGAATTATTTATAGCCCGATGGGCCCATGACACCTCAGGCCATCAAGGCAGAGATGCAACATACAGATGGGCTCGTGACCGAGGGGTGGACCTGACCATGGACACTATAGCACAGGTTATTCATGATTGTGAAACATGTGCTGCAATTAAACAAGCCAAATGGTCAAAGCCTCTCTGGTATGGAGGACGATGGCTGAAATACAAATATGGAGAGGCCTGGCAGATTGATTACATCACACTCCCTCAAACCCGCAACGGCAAGCGCCACGTACTTACAATGGTGGAAGCAACCACCGGATGGCTGGAAACATATCCTGTGCCCCATGCCACCGCCTGGAACACTATCCTGGGCCTTGAAAAGCAAGTCTTATGGCGACATGGCACCCCAGAAAGGATTGAGTCAGACAATGGGACTCATTTCCGAAACAACCTTATAGACACTTGGGCCAAACAACATGGTATTGAGTGGGTGTATCACATCCCTTATCATGCACCAGCCTCCGGGAAAGTTGAACGATACAATGGACTGTTAAAGACTACACTGAAAGCGATGGGTGCTGGGACATTCAAAAATTGGGAAACACATTTGGCAAAGGCCACCTGGTTAGTCAAAACTAGAGGATCTGCCAACCGAGCTGGACCTGCCCAATCAAACCTGTTACGCACTGTAGAAGGGGATAAAGTTCCTGTAGTGCACGTAAGAAACATGCTGGGTAAGACAGTCTGAGCTACTCCTGCCTCAGGAAAAGGCAAGCCCATTCGTGGGATTGCTTTTGCCCAGGGACCTGGATGCACTTGGTGGGTAATGCAAAAGAATGGGGAGGTCCGGTGTGTACCTCAAGGGGACCTAATACTGGGTGAGAATAGCCCATGAGTTGAATTGTAGTATGTTAATTATCATATAACACTGTATGTCATCACTACCATGGTTGCTATATATCATAGATGAAAATTGTGATTAATTAGAAGGTATTGGAAAGAGTGTAACCTGAGCATGACATAAATGGTATGGAATAAGGGGTGGATATCTGTCCTGGTTTCAGTTAGGACTTTTTATTATTTCATCTTTTTTTTTTTTTTCTTTTAAAAATAAAAAATAAAAAAGGGATAATGAAAAAAAAAAAAAAGCAAAAATGGTAAGTTTCTTAGTTTGATTTTATTTATTTATTTATTTATTTCCCCCCTATCTTGAAGAGTTAAATGCTTATGTAGAACTTATATACATTTCTACTTCCTCTTTCAAGGTTTCCAGTTTTTTCAAATTGTGATAAAATCCAAAATATAATTTTTTTCCACTTCATATTGTGTCTGTCACACAACAGCAAGTTCTTTCTGCAATTTTAAAGACCCCAGTCAGAATTTTGTTGTTTCCCTTCTGTGTTTGTGTGTGTCTATATCCAAGTACTGAGACTGTGAGCTGGATATCATGTAACTGAGATGGTCTGAAATCTATATGGGAAAGAAACAGAATTAATTCTCATTTAACAAACTGATTTCAATGTGATGTTTTTTATTAGAATTTTTCTTTCACAGAAAAAAAAAAAAAAGTTTACATGACAGTCATATCTTAATAAATATCTTTTACTTCTGGCAAAGAATCGTTGAATGATAGAATACTCTGATTAAATCATACATCTGAAAGCATTGTGTAAACACTCTTTGAACTCCAGCAGGTTCAGTGCTGTGACCATTTCCCTGGGGAGCCTGTTCCAGTGCCTGACCATACTCTTGGGGAAATACCTTTTCTTAATACCTAATCTGAACATCCCCTGATACAGTGTCATTCCATTCCCTTGGGTCCTAAGCAACCAAATAGCAAAATTCAAACCCACATCCAACACTGAGCTCATTGCCAAATCTTCATATATGTTTAGACGTGTGTTTATGTCCACGTATCTGTAAGGGACAGAGATAGAGTCAAAGTTTCAATCCCGGCAAGTGCTGAGGAAGATATGAAAGGTACTTGCATCCTCTTCCACGCAGTGTAACATCTCAACACCTGCCAGGACTAAATTCTGTATTTGAGTGTTAAATTCTGGTGCCAGTAATGGAGAGCGTTATTCCTAAAGATTTCTGATGGCTCTGAACTCTTTGTTTGGGGTGACAGTTCCTTAGCAACAGCTATTAGTGAGCAACTGCAGGCCCAATCAAATGGCAAACTTGGACAATCTCTTTTATATATGTCTTGAAGAAAAATCCCTTGCTCGAGAATATAAAACATATTGACAATTATATACTAGCCCCGAATACAACTTTTCCTTGCAGTTCTACAGGCAGGATAGCTGCACTGAGCAGTCAGCCTGCACATGTGGAAAAATCAGTTTCATAAGAGATATATTTCATGTGTCATGATCCAGAGTATGATAGTGGTCTTTTACGTTTGTTTAGCTTACAAAGAATTTAAAGCTATAACTTTAATTTCTGGTGATGTTAGCAGACAAATAACTCAATAATTAAACAGATTTCTCTTTTTTCTCTCTCTCTTTCTAGGCCTGTCTTCATTGACTGACTATAATCATCTTCCAGGAATGACCTTGAAAGATTGGACATTCTTCTTTGTTTAAATGCCATTAGTATTTATTTTATTTTATTTTATTTTATTTTATTTTATTTTTATTTTATTTTATTTTATTTTATTTTATTTTATTTTACTTTATATTTTTCCAGCAACAAAGCCATTTAGGTAGTTGGCAAAAAATTGTGCCGATAAAATCTAATCTTGGCAACTCAGTAAATTGCATTGCACTATCTGCTTGCCAGCTGAGGGTAAGAACATTGTATATT
>NC_066396.1:6942120-7007120 GCF_013377495.2 Cygnus atratus
CAACGCTAAATTTATTCATGGGCTGTTTATATCCATTTGTTCTTGTGCCAATATTGGCCTTTAGTTGAAAATGCTCTTCTCTCTCCCTGATTTATAATGAACTGTTAAAGTATCTGTTAAGCTGGAAATACATTAGACACTGGGTGAAAATCCACCCCTTTTTATTAAGATTAATAATTAATTATTTATTAAGATTAATAAACGTCAAAGTCAAAGGAAATGCAATTCATAGTTGTGTCTTTAGCCTATAAGCTCTTTTACTGTAGGGATCAATGAAGTTTGTTTATTTTATCTTTCCGCTCTGGACCAAACCAATGCACCTTCTAGTGCCGTGTCCCTGTAGAACCATATTAATAATAAATGGCAATGGTACATCAGTTTTTCTCATAAGAATCAAGAAATCCCACTGGTAATTCCTTTCCTTAGCTCTATGAATCCAGATTTAAAATTTGGATCTTCAAGTCATGCTTTAATAAAAATATAATCATGAATGCTTTTCTGATCTGCAGATTTCTATTGTCTTCAGTGGGAATAGGCTAAGACCCTTCTTCAGTTTTAATCAGTATGATTTTCTTCTCCACACAGACACTTTTGGAACTGAGACTTATGAACTGATATGGAAAATAAGTTCTCTTTTTCCTTTATTTTTTTCCCCTTTACTTATTTATTTATTTATTTTGGTAATAGGCGCTATTGCATTGTGTTCCCTTAATTACACCATGTCATGTCACGTCTCAATGTAAAATGACACAGCATAACACTTTGTGACATCTGATAACTATGATGAATTACATTCAGAACAAAGACCTGCTTTGAAAGGATATATCTGATCTGGGGATAGCAGGTATTTCAAGCACTGTATGGATATTTTGGATTAACGGATAATTCCCCATCACATATCACAAATGTTTAATAATAAGATTATGAACATGCTGGCAGAGGATTTTTCCTGACTTTTGTCCTAACATATCATTTTTTTATTTACTATAGCAAATTAATAACTTCCATGCTTACAGTGTATTTAATATATGTGTGTGTGTCTATATAAAGCTAGCTACTTTCAAAGAGATAAGCTTCCTATTTGATTTCTTGGAATAATCATATTAAGCAATGAAATTAATGTCAGAGAGAAGAGAGGTGTTCACTCTAGAAGTAGTGTTCCCTTAGTATATAAAAAAAGAACAAACAAGCAAGCAAAAAACCTATAGTAATATGCCAACAGGAAAAAAATATATCTAGCAATTTCATCATACATCATAAAAAGTTTAAGCATGAATTCTCTTAAGCTGCAGTATAAAACTAAAAAAAAAAAAATCTGAAAAGTATCTAGAAAATGCCATTTTTGGACTCTTACAGAGACTTTCAGATCAAATGTGCCTTATTCATGTCAAAACACATTTTTTTTTCCCCTTGACTGCCAGTAGTACAGCTGCAAGTTGGGATATGAAAATCAAGCCGTGTTCTTCTGTCATTGCGCCATCACCAGCAATGAGGATCTTGCAAAGAGAGCTTAGCTGCTGACAATTTTGTTGATGATGCATGAGGCAGAGAAGAATCCAGCACTCTACAGACTTGTATTGATTCTGCAATGGGAAGTTTATAAAAATGATTTTAATTTTTTTTCATCAGTAAAGTTGGCATATATAATGAAAAACAATCAGGATCAATGCTAGAGAATAAGTAGGTATGCTTCGTGTACATAGTTCTCTAACTTCAGAGGTATTTCTAGTTCTTGTGTGAGAACTCATTAAATGAACAGTGGCTTCTAATGTTTCGCTTTATTTTCTGAAGTTGATATGTATTAAAAGTTACCTATTTTAATACCTGTCTTGGTTTCTCAAAATCTGCCCTATTCAAGGTGGCAATGCACTTGGAGTGCATTGGGAGTTTCTCCAAATTCCAATGCACTAGGATTTTCACACCATTTTAAGGCAGGACCACCAAAATATATTTAAAAGAGCTCAAATATGGTTTTGCAAAAACTGATGAAAAGAGAATGTGCGACTGGAAAATAAAATTTAATAAAAAATAATAAAATTGTGAGGAAATTACACTTGTAACTCTTGTTACATTAAAGGAAGTTAAAATGTCCTGTAGTTATGTCTGCAACCCACTTCCTCTTTAAAAGCATCACACAGCACCATGGAAGACACAGAATCACCAAATCACAGAATTGTAGGGGTTGGAAGGGACCTCAAGAGATCATCGGGTACAAACCCCCTGCCAAAGCAGGTTCCCTAGAGCAGGTTGCCCAGGTAGGTATCCAGACAGGCTTTGAATATCTCCAGAGAAGGAGACTCCACAACCTCCCTGGGCAGCCTGTTCCAGTGCTCTGTCACCCTCACTGTGAAGAAGTTCTTTTGCATGTTGATGTGGAACTTCCTGTAACACATGGCTGAACAGCCCCTCTCCTTCTCAGATCCTTCTCCATCCTTGCATTCCTACTAGACTTTGCATGTATATAAAGTCCATATGCTTTGTCAGGCTGAAATTTGCTCTGTCTCTGGGAAAACATTTCAGTACTCTGATATTTGGTGTTTTAGATGTGGTACTTCAGCCCTATCATTTTAGAACTGTTGCCTTTTTCCCCCCCCCCCCCCCCCCCGACATTTTCGAAATTCAAAATGATGGCTCAATTTCTGATAAATTTTCCATTTATCTCATGTACAGCTTGGCTCCCCCTACTTCTGGGAAGATTAAAAAATATTAGAGAAGTTATCGGAGGATGACTGCAGCTCTCTGTAAAAGCATATGCAGAAATATTCCTCCAAAGCAAGACTAAATAGAAGGGTTGCTGATAGTTTGTGGTGGCAACCATTTGGTGGTTCCAGGAGGCAAGCTGATGCCAAATCATATTCATATACTCTGGCAGAAGAAAGAAAGCAGGAAAGCCAAGGGTAGTATACTGTTGCTTGCACTTTGTTTTCCTCAACAAATCTCTGCTTTCCCTAAGCCCTGAGGTGACCTTATTCCAGCTAGAAGTTTGAACCTTTTTTTGCTAAAAATCTAAGAACCACCCCATAGGCAAGTTCAAATATGACTGAAAAAGAGCACAGCAAGTCAAGTCACATCTACCCAAATCATTCCTCATAGTCATTTCTCTTAATTTCTTTTAAAGACCTCTAGAAGTGGACATCTTACCCCCTTGATCTTGTCTGCCTCACAGGACTCAAGACTTTCTAAAACAAAACACAACAAAAACAGCTGTTGGAAAGGTGTCTTGTTAATTTGTAGAACTAATTTAGAAGGGATTCTAACCATTTCTGAAAGATAATAAATTACACATTCTCAAGGCAGATATGTGAGTAAGGCTGCTGGACATGTTGCTCGTTTTCAACATGGGGAATTATTATAGCTGAGTGACAGCTCTGTTTAACTAGAAGGGAAGATGAAAGACAGTGAGAATAATGTAATCGTGTTTACTGAACAGGGGACCCAAATGTGCCTAAGGTCAAGCATTGCTAATATGCAGTCCTTAATAGGAGAAACTTACATTTTTGGACTGAGAAACATTGCCTTTATATCAGTTATGATGTAGAATATATTAGAATATAGGTGGTTGGATAAATTACATGTAGACAGGAGGACTGCTGTAACATTAGAGGGAGAGACCACAGAGGGGATTAGGACAAGAGGAGGAAGAAAAGAAGAGTTAGGCCCAAAGCAGTGAAAACACAACTGCAGTTCCTGGGAGCTCTTAAGAGCCCCCAGGACTTAGCTGTTTTCCAGCTGAATTCAGTAAAACCATATTTAGAGTGGAGAGATTAACTGGACAAGCAAAGCAGATTGTCTTTTGTAATCTGGGGAGCTGTGAGTCCCAGTTTTTCCTACACTCCATGAATATGCTAAATCTATACTTGAAAGGATGTGGTCTGCTGAGTCATGCCATAGTCAAAAAACCCATGTCTCTCCTTCCTGCAGGGAAGGTCAGCAGTGAAAAGGGAAACAGAACTTGTGTTCATGAGGGCCATACAGGCACACCATGTCAGGCATGAGCACAAGGAGGAGTTGTTAAAGCATCTTGGGGGTCTGTGCATCTTTGGGTAGAGAAAGTAGAGTGAACTCATTTTCAGTACTTACACAGAAGCACCAGATTTTCTTAGTAGAAAGAAGGTTTTATATCACATCCTCCCCTACATATGCCCTGTTCCCTGAAAGTTCTTTGCTATACAAAAAGGCACAGTGTAAGTCTGTGTATTATGAGTGTATTGGGTCATAGCTCAAGGAGGGAAGAATTAGGGTCAGATTGGCATGTACCTTAATGCTTCATTACTTGATTTTCAGAAGATTAATTTTAGGCACTCTCCACATTCTGGAAGGCCATTAGGTACCACAGGTCCACCTTAGCTCTATAACAATGAAGTCTGGGTCACTTAATATTTATTTATTTATTTATTTACTTATTTATTTATTTTCCCATAAATTGAATAAATGTTGTGACTTCCATGGTGTCCCTTTGGCTTTACAGTGGTGTAATGGGGAGCAGAATATGATCCAGTACAAAGGACGGTGAAAGCACAACATCATTGAATATACATAGTTTAAATAGGTCCACTATTTCATTCAATGAGCCTTGGCCTGGGGGGTGCCCAATTATTGATCCTTGATGAACTATCTAGACAACGGGTTATATTTTTTTCAGTGTATTTAGGAGGAGTTGTTTGAATGGATCCATTGTTGAACATTTCCAGCTGGCATTGGTACTGTAAAAGACCAATGCTACTGAAAGTCAAATTCCTTCTCACTGAAGTTTGTCATTAACAACATGGATATCAGTAGGAGATAAATAGGCCTAAGAAAGATGTGCACCATTCCTCATAGCCACAGACTTATTTGAAGAGGAAAAAAACCAAAACAAAACAAACAAACAAACAAAAAAACCAGGGCAGAAGTCTGCATATTAATTCAAAAAAATGTAACACGCATACACTGTAATTCTATCATTACGGGCATAACTAAGTTGTTTCTCTGTAGATGAATGTCTTATGTCGTTCTTTAATGGCATATAGTAGAAGGCATATGTATAGTTCTCACTGCACAAAATTATCTATTTCACATCCCTAACAATACATGGAAGGTAACACTCACATACAACCACACAGTTGCTCAAGAATTGAAATATCTGAAAGATGGGAAGCAGAAAATCAAAATACTCCCTCCTTTTTAGAAAGAAAAAAAAAAAAAAAAAACACTAGAAAGATACAAAATGGCTGTGTTAATATCTGGAGTGCACAAAGGATCTTGAAAAACTTTTTTTTTCTTTTCTTTTTTTTTTTTTTTTTCTTAAGAAATGTCTTCACTTTAGAGAAAATGCACAGCTGTCCCTTTAACATTTTATAATTATAAGACAGGCAGAAAGTGCTGGAACGGGGAAGTGTGTGTGAATAGGGGTTAGCATGCTGAGACATTGTATTTCAGCTGTGAAAATCAATACATGCTCCAGAGATAGGGCACTTGATCAGAAAGGATATTGCAAGATACAAAAGAGCAGATATGAAATACCATTCCTGTGAAGTTCATTTCTTGCTCTTATTACATCAGTTCAGCAGAAAATATGATGTGCATGAAACTATGGCAGTGCCAGCAATTTAACACTGCTCTTCCAAGATTTTTAGAAGATTTGCATGAGATTTTAGCAGAATTGTGCTTTGTGTTCCTTCTTTACTAACAATTCTGGAAACATAAATGTTGCTTGTGAAGAGTTTGTTATGTACCATTCTTTTTTTTTTTTTTTTTTTTTTTTTTTTTCCTGTTCCCAGTTAACATACCAGCAGTTCTGCAGTTCCACCCAGAAAACAAAATCTTTATTCAAGATTTCAGGAATTTTTTTTTATTTATTTATTTTTATTTTTTTTCCCTGTAAAAGTGAAATGAAAAAGAGGAAAAGAGGCGGAGGAGGAAATTAAACCTAAGAATACTTTAGCTTGGGAGACTGTTCTCACATTGGGCCATTGCAAACGGATGTTTGCACTTTATTTTTCTTCTTGTTTCTGACCAGAAATTGAACCCTGGGTTTGACAAAGTTGCACAAAATCACCATTATACAGAGATGATGATGATGATTATAATGATCATTAAGAAGTTGATTTAAGATATTGGAATATTGGCAGTTTCCAGCCAAAGAAGATGCTTCTTAGGACAACTCATAGCCTGTTCTTACGGGGACTCAGCAACCCAGAAAGACCTTTCTCTGTTACTAGCTGTGAGGTAATAACCTCATTGAAATCATTTCACATTTCCACTTTTTTTTTTTTTTTTTTTTGATAAAAAACTTACCAAGTTATACAAAATAACTTAGATTCCATAAGAAAAGTAACTCTGCATGTTAGGTCTCCTATTTATTACTTTTTCACTATTATTTTCATTATTTATCAAAGAAAAAGGTAATAGTAGACAAGCTTAACTGTTTTTTGAAGGTCTTACGAAAAATAAATTAAAAAAAAAAAAAGTATCTTAAATCTTAAAGTATTTTATATGCTGTAATAATAAAAGAGATATTTTAAAGTTTTTGTTTGTCTGTTTGTTTGAGTGGTGTTCACCACCATCTTGTTTAGACCCCTGAAGTGATGCTGGATCTTTAAAAAATAAGTGTAGGTTTGGTGAATGTACAATACATTCACTGTCTCTGCAGAACAGCTCACAGACAGCTGCAACCGGAATGCACCAGAGATTTCTGCTAGGTAAGGTGCAGAGCATAGTCGCCTCCTCTGGCCACTTGGGCCCAGCTCTGGCTCCTGCCCAGCTGCTGGGGCCCACCCTGGTGCCTGGGACCCAGGGTTTCTGCACAGGCCAGGGGCTACCGCTCTCCACTTTGCAGGCCCAGACAGTTGCAAAGCTGGGCATGTACCCCAGGGACACACAGGGTTTTGCGAGTGACTTTAGTGCCAGCAGCCAGCCCCAGGCACAGGGGCTGTGACCCATGGCCCTGCTCGAGCCCTCACTCCTCCCTCACACCGCTCCCCCAGCAGCTGGTTTGGGAGCACACACCACTCCCACCTCAGGGCTGGGAGGAGAAGACCCCACTCTTCCAGCAGCTGATGGCAGGGCCCCGCTGGCTCCCGGGGCTCGCACCACAGCCCAGGGCCTACCCGCTCCCCCCCCCCCCCCCCATAACTCCAGCAGCTGGCATTAAATTCACTCGCACACAACACAGGTCCACCGGGAGCTGGCACCTGGTTCTTCAGCACACATGCACACGGGAGAGTGTGAATAAGCAGAGAGAGACTTGAGAAAAGGTTTTAATGAGAAAAAAATATAAAAAGACAGGACAGACTGTGGTGACCAGGTATGGGGCTTGACCAGACAAGCATACTGAACACTCCCTTTCCACCTACCCTCCTTTGATCCTCCTGCTGCCCTGCCCCTGCACACCGCTATGGCTGCAGAGCTCTGTACTCTCTGCACCCTCCCAGTCTGGGCCTCCTGGTTCACATCTTATCTGCGAAGTCCAGGATGATCTTCCTGGAAGCAAGCCCGTAGTTCAAAAGCCCATTGACTAGCATGACTGCAAGGTTTGTTTCTTGTCATTGTCTCCATTTTTGCTTTGTTCAGTCTGTGTCTCAGTATTTTGTTTATTGTTCCCCCTGCTCTTCTTTTTATCATCCCAATCTAGAAATCCTCAATCAGACAGCCTTGTCCGAATCAGCATTCACAGATTCCGTCTCTTTCCTTATCAGTTAGTACAACTGACCAGATTTGATTCCCATGACTGCCTCCATATCTTATTATCCATTGTTGCAATGGAAAATGCCCTTAAGCAGATACCTTTAAAGGAGCAGACACTGTCTACAGACCCTTACAACTTGATGTACCTATTGGCCTTCTCTAGTAAGAAAGTAATAATTTACAAATTTCCTTGATCCTTCCAGCTTCATCTTCAGAGTGGAACAAACTTTGTGTGGAATCAAAAGCTCATGTTTCAATTTGTGACTTTCTGACTATACCTCAGCTGGGTGTTTTTGTTGTATGGTATTTGACTGTCCAAGTCCAGATACAGCTATACTTGTAAAAATGCTCTTTGCAACAGTGTAGGAGAAGGATCCCCCATGAGTGAAACACTTTAAACTAGTAAAAGTCTATTTCCCTCCTGTTTCCCACTTCCCCAGTGAAATGGCATCTCTGGCACTCCTTCACTGCCAGAGCTGTGCTGGCCAATTCCTGTGTCATTGTCATCCTTCAAATTGCAGCTGGTTCCTAGCCCAAACTTGCAGCAGAGCCATGGCACCGCCCCTTTGTGTGGCTTGTAGCAAGAGATATATTTAACTTGGAATAACATCCCAGAGAGAAGGTGGAAAAGACAAGTGAAATGGCCTATTTTGGCAATCATTCCAAAGCTGGTGTTAATGTCTGGATTGCAAAGTGGAGAAAAAAATAAATAGTTCAAGTGCTTTACCGATTAATGCAAAGCAAATAACTCTCAACAAACCAGGGTCAATGACTGTCACTGTTGCAGCTGCAATCATCACACAAACTGTCCTCACTTCATTCGTATAATGTCCTACACCTGCACACTGGCTGTAAAGAGTCCCCAAAGTGCCTGCTGAGTCACAGCAAATGGCACTGCTATGGGAGGAGACATATCTGTTTAACTGTCCAGACAATGATGCTTGTTGGGGTATGTTTGGTTATCATCCAGAGGGTACAGACAAAAGTTTTTTCACCACCAGTATCGTCCTCCCAGCTACTTCTTTCTCTCCCACTGTAGGTTTCTCTAAGAGGGAAAATAAATAGCTAACTCAATTAAATCTAGCAGACAGAACATTTGCTTTTTTAAATGCTTGTCAATAACAATATACTTATTTCATGTTTCTATTTGAACATAATCCTAGAGATTAGCAATTAGAAGGAAATAATAGGGCCTGATCTTATGCGATAGAGAGAGTGTTATTATTTCTGCTATAGAGATGAAAAGAAAACTGGAAAAGGTTCAGAAAAAGGGCTAAAAGGATAAGTCATGCCTTCTAAACATGGCTTATAGGCAGCTCTGTCTACCTAGCTTATTAAAGAGAAGGCTAAGAGGTGATTTGATTGTAGTCAATACATATGGAAAATTTTTCACAGAGGCTGCTGCAAGCTAGAAAATGAAGTATAACAGGTTTCAGGGGCTGGAAGTATCCAGCACATTTGTAACAGCAGAACTCGAATAACTTAGAGTAATAATGGACTCACAACTACCTAATGTCACATCATCAAGATTTCATTTCCCCCCACCCTACAATTCATCCACCAGATAAGTATTTGCTGTACAAGCTAATGAGTGAAAATCATTGGTTATACTAGATCATGATAATACTGTTTTCTGCTCTTATAAATCTATCTGCATCTCACAAATGACCTCTGCTTCTCTTGTTTCTGTGCTTATGATGCAGAAGGTCCTGGCTCTTATTTCAGAATATACTGCTATAAGAATTTTAAAATTTTCCTAGCAGCCACCTTCAAAGAATCACACTGTCCTCTGTATGCAGAAAACTGGAGAATCTTCTGTCATATTCAGGTACTAGTTAATACTTCCAACAGTGATTTCCTGAAGTGAAAAGTTCTGCAGTATTTTCTGTCATGCAGTGTAATATGATTTTTATATGACACAGAAGTTAAAATGCTTAGGAAATCAAGATGAAATGCAGGTAAGCCTGGCCTTTAATTTTGGAAATGTCTGCCACTTAGTAGTGTAGTACAAGACACAATATAGATTTTATTTTATTTATGTCCTGGTTTCAGTTAGGGCGGAGTTAATTTTCCTCCTAGTAGCTGGTAGGGTGCTATGTTTTGGATTAGGATGAGAAGAGTGCTGATAACATGCTGATGTTTTAATTGTTGCAGAGCAGTGCTTACACCAAGCCAAGGACTTTTCAGCTTCTCGCTCTGTCCTGCCAGCAGGCAGACTAGGGGTGCAGCAGGATCTGGGAGGGGACAGACCCAGGACAGCTGACCCAAACTGGCCAAAGGGGTATTCCATACCATCTGGTGTCATGCTAAACAATATATAAGGGTGGCTAGCTGAGTTGGGGGGGACCGGCTGCTTGGGGATAGGCTTGGCATCAGTCAGTGGGTGGTGAGCAATTGCATTCTGCATCACTTGTTTCGTACACATTATTAGCAGTAGTACTATTATTATTATTAATTATTGTTATTATTATTTTCCTGTCTTAATAAACTATTTATTTCAACTCACAGGCTTCACTTTCCCATTTCTCTCCCCCATCCCAGAGAGGGAGGGGGGAGGGTGAGCGAACAACTGTGTGGTGTTTAGCTGCCGGCCAGGTTAAACCACAACAATTTATTTATTTATTTATTTCCTTACGCTGCAACATCTTTTGTATCTTCTGCATTTATTGGGACCTGTAGTTTCCTAGTTCAGACCTCAATGTCTTGGCCAAGATAGCATCTATCACATTTAGATACAAATGCTTAATTCAGTGCATGGTTAGTCAACCATGAAGTTCATATTTGGTTCTGGGTATTAAGTTCCCAGGTATTCTAGGAGAAGGCTTGTGTCTGCTGAGTTGCTTTGGGCCCATGTCTAGTGCAATGCAAAAGAGTATAAGGTACATTGGTGCGTAGTAGATACACCCTGGGCCTCTCTGTACATGAATGAGTGTCACAATCCAAAAAGGCTGCTAAACCATAAGCACCTAAAGAAAATGGCAGCGAGAAATGTAGCTAGCACACAAATACTGTGAATTTTTACAGCAAACCAACATCATATTATTTAGCACAGGTTCTATGTAATTGTGATACAATGGGAAATATAAGGGTTCAGTGGCCCTTAAACTCTCCTTTTCATCTCTGTGATGGGGTCATCTTACTTTTGATATGTAGGGTGCAGAGGGCTGAAATACAAAACGTAGAAATAATGGCTAACTCTGGATCTGTTAAAGAAACTTTTTGTTTCCAATGCTGTTACTGCTTCAATTGTTTGTCTGTGTCTTTGCCTCAGTATTTATAGAAAGGTTCACAGTTCCTTTGCCACTCCTGCTGTGTTACCATCAACCATTAACTTTTCTTTGAAATCTCTGAAACGCAGGATGTACCTGGTTCAGTCAGCACTGCAGGAGGCTGCAATGCACTGGGGCATTTTCAGGCCAGTCAAAAGACGATCATATGCTGGTTACCTAGGGAAAGCAGTAAACCTCCCTGAAAAGTCAGAAAAAAATGGCTTTTACTTCAGACATACTTAAAGAGATGGGAATAAGATTGATAGATGCTAAGTGGGAAGGGGAAAGCACCGCATGTTTTCTACCAGTTAATTTGTAGAACTCATGGGGAAAAAAAAAAAAAAAAGAAACTGGATAAGAATGTGAAAAATTAAGCTAAAGTGAATAATGACAACAGAAGAAATGTTCTGGGAATCTCATTTTACTGCCAAGAAGGTATAGGGATATAAAATACGGAAGGAGAAGTGGACAATGTCAGTACAATGAACTCAATATCTGAAAAAAAGAGTCCAGAGACCTAAGAAGTTATGAGTACAGGTAATAACAGGCCAACCTGGGTAGTATTTTACTGAAAATCAAATTACAATAACAGTCATAAAGGGCAGGCAGAACTAGAAAATGCCAAATAGAATATGACAATGTGTACATAAACAAGAAAAAATAACGAACTTTAGCCAAAGAACATTATCTGGAAGGAATATATTTTGCATCCAAGTACCATCTCAATACTCATTCCCCAAACGCAGCGACTCTGAACCCAACACAAATCCACACTCCCGGCAAACCCTTTGGTGTCTTGTTCATGTAGTCCAGAGCACTGGCAGGAGATGCACTAGGAACTGTTGGCTATTTAAACTTCATGCAAGTTCTATAACCATGAATTGTTGCTGTCATCACCGCTCATGTTTGAAACACCTGTGTCTGCCAGCAAAACACAGAATCACAGAATGGTTGAGATTGGAAGAGACCTCTGGAGATCATCTGGTCCAACCCCCCTGCCAAGCAGGGTCAGCTAGTGCTCATTGCATGGGATTGTGTCCCAGTGGGTATTTTGAATATGTCCAAAGAAGGAGACTCCACAACCTCTCTGGGCAGCCTGTTCCAGTGCTCTGTCACCCTTACAGTAAAGAGATGTTTCCTTATATTCAGCCGTAACTTCCCATGTTTCAGTTTGTTCCCATTGCCTCTTGTCCTGTCACTGAGCATCACCGAAAAGAGTCCGTCCCCTTCCCCTTACACCCTCCCTTCAGATATCTGAATACATTGATAAGATCCCCTCTCAGCCTCCTCTTCTCCAAGCTAAACAGGCCCAGCTCTCTCATCCTCTCCTCATAGCAGAGATGCTCCAGTCCCCTAATCATCTTAGCCCTCTGCTGGACTTGCTCCAGGAGCTCCATGTACTTGTAACCGGGGAGCCCAGAACTGGACGCAGTACTTCAGGTGAGGCCTCACCAGGGCAGAGTAGAGAGGCAGGATCACCTTCCTCAAAGTGCTGGCATTTTTGAATGTTTTTTCCAACCTTGATCTTGCCCACATCATAGTAGATCCCTGGTCACTGTTCTGTTCCTTCCAGAGAAACCTGAAAATCCATCTAAATTATTTCATCTAGTCACCAAGAAGATTTATTTATTCAGAAATAGCTGCAGGGTTTTCACAGAATATTTCATGGTTACAGGATAAAATTTTGGATCAGTTCCTGCTCTGACTGAAAAGGGCTTAAAGACATGCCACATTGAAACAAAACTAGACAACTTAGAGAATTCAGCTCTCAGTTTCAAAACACAGCACTGATGAACAGCTAGAGATTACAGATATGTATGCACTTGAGGGCATTGTAATGGCCTAATTAAACTGAAATAAACTGCACACTTTTAGACTTGCAAGTTTTCCAGTGGGAATACTTCAGTGTAGAAGCATGTTCTAAATATTCGCCTAAATGGAAGGGTAGGACCTAAGTGAAAATCGTTGATCAGCTTTGGAATGAAACATTGTTCTTTAAATATGAATGGGTTTACAAATGAGGATTCTATGACATGGAGCACCTTTTTTTTTTTTTTTTTTAATTATCATTACCATAATAAACAAACAAAAAACAACTACTGAGCAGGGTAATTGGAGTATACTTCATTCTGATCTGCAAATTCACTGGGATAAGGTACAAGACATTGAATGTGGAAGTACATTTGTCAGGTGAAGAGACATTATCAAATTCTTTAGCAGTCTAAGTGCTACAGTCCAAAACATGCTGGAGAAAGAGAGTATGCCTGGTTGTACCTATATAGTTACATGATTTACAGGCATAGCTTTTGGTATTTTGATAAATAAAATATTTTCCCTAGAAGCTTTATGAAAAGTAGATCATGGCATTTTTGTTTTAATATATATTCTTTTTGTTTTATTGTTTTATTTTATTTTATTTATTTTATTTTTATTTTTATATTTATTTCTCCCAGAACAGCAGGGGGAGTGGGAGGGGAGAAGATGAAAGTTTGCATTTTGAAACTGAAAAACTTGTTTTAAGCTGTAATTTCCCTTCCCCTCCAGTAGTTTTCAAAATAATTTTATTTGGGATTTGGGAAGGAAAGATTTATTTTTAATTTTAACTCAGTTTTTCTATCAAAAATGTTCTACAAAATAATTAAAAACATCAGACATGATCTCTCCTCTCCTCTTTCTTTTACACTTACTAATTCACACAAACTTATGAGCCACACTGATTCTATTAGCAAAACTTATATAAACAGTACAATTATTTTATTATTCAACCTGTCTAAAAGTAGTGCTTTAAATAACAGACATTTGTTAATATTTGAAAATATTTAGTGAAAAGACCTTACATAAATACTGATCTTTCAGTGCTGAACAATGAACAATGAAGTCATTGTCACATATTAATCCAGCCATCCACACCTGCTTATAAAGGGGGAAGTAATATCCCATTCCTTACACTTGAACACATGAATGAACAGAGAGGTAAAGCATTGCATAAAAATACAAAATTTAAAAGGGGGTGGGGGTTGGGGGGGGAAGGAAATGTTTGAATAGCTACCTGAAATTTGAAATAGCTTCCTTCAGTTTTATTCTCCAGCTATGAAATCATGTGATTTATTTTCTTGCTTTTGGAGAAAACCATCTGCTAACAGGTTAATCCCCGAGCACAATATCACACCTGCAATTGCCTTTCTCTTCTGAGTTCCCAGCAGACAGTCTGCAGCTCTGCTGATGTAATGCTGTTTGGCTACTCTTTAACTTTCCTGTTTGTGCTGTGTGTATGTACTCACTTTATTATGAGGGAAAAAGATAACCCATTTCCAATCCATCTATCCCAATACTATAAGAAGCTGAGGCAATAACAGTTATCTCTATCCTTACATTTTCTCTCTTCTCTGGGTAGTTCTTGTACAGTAATGAATTGTAACAGTTCCTTCACACAGACTTCTCTCTCAAATAATTAATGTCCTAAGATATTCTATTTACTGGTGAAGCAGTTTGAATCAAGAAGTGATTACTTTTGAAGTAAACAGAGCTGCTAACTACATTCCAGAAAGACGAAAGCAGTCTTCCTTAAAATAGAAGGGGAGAGAGAGATAAAAATAGAAAAACAAAAACAAAAACCCAACAACCAAATCTTTGCTAAACCCGACTCTTTCCATTGGCATATTTTCCCCTTACACACAACCCAACCAACAAACACTACCATTTTTTTTTCTTCTTTTTTTTTTCTTTTTTTTTTTTTTTCTGTACATTGAACAGGGAGTGATCATCAGCAGGCTGTTTTTAAACCCTGGATCTTGAAAGGTTAAATTAGAACTGTTATTTTTCAGCATATTAAAAATGTAGTCAGATTCACAAACCAGCAGAAAGTGTTTTGTTTTGTTTTGTTTTGTTTTTGGAAAGACAGTTTCCCAAAGCAAATTCGGAGTGAAATATTTTCAGTCTTGAATATGTATAATGATAATCTTATTTTTCTTACACAATGGTAGATACAAAGTGAGCAAGCACACAACATGAGATAAGCAGTGCTAACTGGCAGTGGATTGATATCCCAGAATATCCCTTATAAGCCATCCCCTACAGTCTGAACAAGAGAAAGGGAGACTTCCCATTTCTTAGTAGAGGAATTGCTTTTGTGGAAGCATTGCTTATTTTCCAGCTCTACCTGCTTCCCATCTCCTGTTTTTGGGTCTTCAATTTTTAAAGGAATTTAATGTATGTGGAAGAAAATGCTAAGGAAGGGATGTCTGAGGCTTTCTGATACAAACCAAAGGTCAAAACCTGATTAATTCCATGTATTTACAATACCAGGTGTAACTAAGCTATATTGTGCTTTAGACTTATACTGTGCTACACAACAATTTTAGAAGTTCAAAGCAATGCTTCTGGTAGCCTGAGCTACCTAAGTCATTTTTCTGGAGGATGTGAACTGATCATCTGTGATTCTCCCTGTCCTCCTGTACAGAATTGACGTATTTCATATTTTGGCATAAGCCATAACCACTGGGCTGTTGCAAGGTCTTCTGCCATATGCCCAAACAATTGCATCTGATTTGAATCCTAAATGTATTGCTACAAAACTCAAAACTAATAATCTCTTCCACTGTTCCTGTGCCTATAACTACTAGCAATTTTTTAGGTAGTTCAGTTTAGGAAAATTCAGTCACCCAGCAGAAATGCTTAGTCTCCTACCCAGATAATGAAAAGGTAATAATGAAATATAATTTAACTAGTACACTATGAATCATCCTTCAGAGGCACCAAGCTCTCTCTGTTCATTGTACAAAGAGCCTGTGCATCTGATGAACACACTCAAGCATCCTGTTGGTGCTAGGCACCTACATTTCTGCTGCTGACAAGTCTGAATTAGGCTTCTGAAATAAACCATCAAGGTGTGGTCTGGATAAGCTATCATAGAATCGTAAAATCATAGAACAGCTCAGGTTGGAAGGGACCTTAAAGATCATCTAGTTCCAACCACCCTGCCATAGGCAAGGATGCCACCCACTAGGTCAGGTTGCTCAGGGCCTCATCTAACCTGGTCTTGAACATCTCCAGGGATGGGGCATCCACGACCTCTCTGGGCAATCTGTGCCAGTGCCTCATCACTCTCTAGTGAAGAATTCTGTCCTAACCTCTAATCTAAACCTCCCCTCTTTCAGTTTAAAACCACTCCCCCTTGTAGTTTCATTATCTGACTGAGCAAAGAGTTTTCTAACCCGGAGTTTAATATTCTTTAGACTGAACATCCCCAGCTCTCTCAGACTTTCTTCATAAGAGAAGTGCCCCTTGATCATCTTTATGGCCCTCCTCTGGACCCATTCTAACAGCTCCAACTCCTTCTTGTGCAGATCAGGATCAGTGCTTGCTTTCTTAGGCATTACAAAGACCAAGAGTTGTCTGTACTATATCGTCCAAACATAACCTGAGGTCAAAATAAGGAATCGAATCTGAATGGCTCATATTGCCATTAACTGCATTTGCTTTCTGTTTTGAACTTTTTACATTTTTTAGGTCATATTTAATCATCTCCAGCTCACTGATGGATCTCAGTAAGGACATATCTGTACTCATAATAGAGGACATAATTTCACATTCATGAGAAACAAAGTACCTAGTAAGTCTCATAACATCAATAGACACTTACAGCACACATCTTCTTAATCTTCTTCCCACCCCATACTCTTCATTACCTTTTTCCTACTCTGTTTGCCTTTGACATGTTTGGAAATCCTTAACACTCACATTTTAATATTCATCTTCACAGTTTTGTGGAAGATCTTGCTCAAGCAGGTGATATGTTAGGGAAAGACAACTAAGCATGGACGCTCATACAGAGAAAAAGAAATTGTCTTCCAGCAATGATTTTGGTAAAGGTTTGCTAATAGCAAATAAATTTTGGAGCAATTCTATATAGACGAGTTACACCTGCAGGTTATCGTCTGGAAATATGCTTTAGATCTTCAGTCAAGAAGGCTCAACAAATGCAAAGCAGAACAGACGAACACAACCCTATTTTTTTGGACTAAGGGAAGGTTGCGGCCTCATAGTTTCATAACAATTCCTCCTTTCCTAGAACTTGGGCTGAACATCACCTACTTTAGTGAGTGCTCATGAATGCAGAACTATCATCTTTGGAGATGGTATAGGGGACTTGTATATATACATATACAGGGACTTTCAAATCTGAGGCTATGAATTGCAGAGGCTTAAGCTAAAGGCAATGCAAGTCCCACAGGTGGTAGTGTTAGGTAGGAGACCCATATGTTTCTGTGCTCACACACAGATGGAATGTGTAATAGAC
Organism: Cygnus atratus; assembly: GCF_013377495.2. NCBI lineage: Eukaryota > Metazoa > Chordata > Aves > Anseriformes > Anatidae > Cygnus > Cygnus atratus. Next base: position 6,959,353 of record NC_066396.1, read on the forward strand.
AGCGAACAGCTGAAGATGTGAAATATCGACTCCTTTCCTCCTAAATCTTGTGCAAATGCTTGCACAGTTCCAGTGCCAAAAACTGAAGAGGTAATATGGATCCAGCCTTCATTAAAGTATAGATACTAATTATGTCCCTCTGTAATAAGAAAATCAGACCATTACTATAAGACTTTTCTTTTTTTTTTTGTATCCCGGGCTAATTATTTATCCATTCAGTATCCAAGCAGTCTCAACAAAATGTCTGCCTGAAGAGAAGCTCTTAAGTTTCTCTTTCATATATATAGGTAAATTTTAGGTAGATAACTAATCTTCTGCTACATCATGTTTAACATTTTATTTGTCTTCACTGATGAGATTCATTAATATGATAAGAAACCTTCTCATTATTTTACATTATCACCTATTTATATTCTTTTAAAAGAATAATATGCAACAACGTTTGTTTAATCATTTATAATTGTCATTATTTTAGAAATAATTATATGTCCTTGTATGAAATTATTCTCAACTGCTTTTCCAGCATATGTCTCTATGAAATCTGGAACATATTAAAAGTATGTATTGTACAAGTTAATACAAAGCCATATTTGAGACGCAATTATTCCTGTGTAGAGACCGTACCTGACTACTGCTCTTACTACCTCTGATAGCCATAAACCACTGGGTAAAATGCTTCACTGTTTATTCCAATTGCCTCTAAATAGTTTGGTATATAAAACGTGATCTTGGATTTAAAAAAAAAAATAATGTATATATATATCCTTCTGAAAACATTACTTTTAATAATATCCTTATTATTAGTTTCAAAATGTCTGTAGTTGCTTTATTATTTTTTTCCCCTTTAATAACATAGAAATTTAGATTCTCATAGTATGTGCAATAGACTATTCTTTCATGTAAAATAGAGGAAAAGTGTGTTCTTGGTAGTTACAAAGAATTAAAAAATAAGAAACAGGCTCCTTTAATTCAGGCATAACGTAAGATTTTTGTTTAACAGCTTACTGAAAGCAGATTTTATTTTTTTTTCCTTTTTGGATGACAGAGCACTCAGGTTTTTGTAGTGGGATTTGACTGTTAATAAATGCATCAGATTTGTATGGAATTATTATTCTGTGCTGTTATTTACTTGTTTCCATTTGAAGAACATCATGGTTCAAAGTTCAGACGAGATGAGAAAACAGAACATCTGTGTACTTTAATTTACAATTCAATTCTTTCTTTTGTTCTGTTTTGTTTTGTTTTGCTTTTTTAACACCATCTTAAATGAATCATGAGCAAATAAGTGAATGAACAAAGAGGAACAATAAAAGTGATACTTAATGCTGGAGGTCTTTGTCCAACTATGTGCAGAAAATGTCCTATTACAAAAGGGGATTAATCCTATTGTTCTCTCCACTTACCAAAAGATATTGTATTACTTAAGTGTCCATAAAGCAAAAGTGGTTGTGTACTTTGAACTACATAAACTCATTGGAGTGTTTGGATTGTATATTTTAGTAGAAATTAAAAAAAAAAAAAAAAGTTTCTGTAACACCTGTGAGAAGAATGAAGACTTTTGCGGATGGACTGTCATATGGTGAGACTGATGAAATGAGTAGAGCTTCCCACATTCCCTACCCTGAGGAGAAGCCTTACATGTGCCTTCACAAAATAATCTTTTCACAGTCTGACCTTTAGTTTCCCACTTACAAATAAATTATAGTATTGTTTCATATTCCTTGCTGTCGCTACACTGAGAAATTTTTCAGACAGTGACTGTCTCAATAAATGTTTGTATGATGCTTAAGACTTCGTGACTATGGAATTCCTTGGACAGTTATTTCTGCTGCAAAACAAATGAAAAATAAACAGGAAAATCTATTCTCAGACTTGGTGTGACTGTAGGAAACATGCGCTCTAGCCTCTTGCTTGTATGGAAGGGAACTGTAAGCTCTTTACTAATGTGTTCAGACATCCATGTACTGGGCTCAGCAACATATTACCTGAAAATCTTACATGTTTTGAAACAACATTAACATCTGTCATTTATGGTTCATACTTTTATTAGGTCCATGGAGTAGCATGAACAAAAAATAAATAAATAAATAAATAAATAAAATGTTTGTTTGATTGATTGATTGTTTATGGTGTGGTTTTCTGTTCGGATTTTGAGACTTGAGGGGGAAGGATTTTCTCTTTTATTATATTCTTATGCATGCAGGCAGCTCCAGGTTTTTGCTAGAAATTCTATTGCATTTGGATGCCAAATCTTTAATCAACCATTCTTTAAGCACATTATTTTAAGGGACAAATCATCCAACTCAGTCTTCATCCTCATGCTTTTTGGCTACTCATTTAGATTATGTTGACCACATTGATTCAGATACTGAAGACCTTTAAAAGTTCTGAAGTGGTTTCTTAAGGAGGACAGGGTAGGAAGCTGAGGATATTTCTGATTTTCTCATAGCAGGCAGTGGTAGCAGCAGCTAGTGCTGAGCAAGTACAGTGCAGCTTTTTGTGTTAGACTTTCTCACATGCAAACAAGTCCATGTCTAGATCAGATGTACCTTTTTCTATAAATCAGATTAGAGACAGATGCTGTTTGAAGTGAGACTAAGTCATTAACCACCAGTTTGGAAGTTTCTTAGCCTACAAACAACTGCATTCCTCAGATTTACTGATATATAGTAGTCTCACCACTAAGAAGAACCCAGCGGCAGCCTTGTACTCCAGTTGGTGAGTAGGTACTCCACAAATGCCTGCTAGAAAGCCGTAAGATTGGGACATAAAATCTTACATAGAGATTTTATAGACTATCCTTGCTACACCTATTTCCTGAGGAATATTAGCATCAATTTTCCAGAAGAAACAATCCTCCCTAAGTATGACAAGTGTCATATTAAAATGGACTCTGTTCCTATGCAGGAAGGAAGCAGCACAAATGTGGCAGTAGTGACACATAAACTACTGTTATAACAGATTTTGGCTGCTCTGATTTAATGTCCCATATTGGATTTCATCTGGAAAAATGATCACATAGACATTGGAACAAATTCACTGAATGTGGAGAATCCTCTGTCTGGTGAATTCCCAATCCCATTCATTCAATGGGACAGGTAAATGTCAATATTATCTTTATCCAAAGCACAGGCATCCATCTATATTCAGGCTACATTGCTGCAGAAAAACATTGAACCCAGATTCCTGTCTTTCCACAGGGCTCTACAAGCTGTGCCAAATGGGACCCTTCTTTTGCTTGTGCCAGTAAGCACCACACTAAGACTGCCTCAGCTGGAAGCCACCCTCAGTATCTATTACAACACTGCAGCTGTGTTAATAATATTTGGTAACTCCTTTGTTTCCAATTTGAAGCTGAAATGTGCAGTCTGTACAGGATATGAGCTTATTTCTAAATCCCGATGGATGAATGTTCTGTATCTTAATAAATTATTTGTGGAATATAAAACCTGGTTGTAAATTAAGGCGTCTGTTCTGATGTGAGTTTATCTTGGATAATGCTGACACTTGCTGGAGGGCTTAGATAGTTTGTAAACTACATTGGATTTCTCCCTTCCTTCTCCAAACTGAACAGCCAAAATCTGGCAAGCTTGATTTTGGGGAGTCTGAAAGGATCATCCAATCATTCAATATCAGGGAAAATAAATAAATTTTAATCTTCTAAAATAATTTTGTCTAAATGTAGTCTGAAGTATGTACATCTCAGGGAAGCAGAGCTCCCTCTTGTTTGTGAAATAAGGTACCTAAAGCAACAGTCCAAATAAACATAATTACATTTTGTTATTGCTCGGTAAGTATATAAGCTGTAGAAAGAATCAGCCCAACCCTTACATTCAAAATTTATTGAAGTTAGAATTTTTACCTATCAGTTAAAAAATGTTTTGGATCAGGCTGAATCTGGAAAAAAAGGATCTGACTACATATCAGGGAAATAAAATCATAAGACTAGTTTATTAGAGGAACAAGCAGCAACATCATCACATTGAAGTTAGACAACACAAAGCACTGAAAAAGGTATTATAGCATTTATTAATTGTGCAATGGCTAGTCATCTCTACTCCATGTGAGATTTTGCTAACATTTGAGTTTGGGATGGAGCAGTGAAGCATGAAGTCAGACTGGGTTTTCAAGCACTCCAGAAGTTGCGTTTGTTCAAATGAGGTGAGGGAAAGGATGCAATGTGTTAGATGTTTGCTTGATTATGGTTCTTGGGATTGAAAGGTTTATGAGGACAATCTCTTCTCTTTTCTCCCCTCTCCATATTCCTGGGGTCAGTTCTTGCATCAAGAGAGATTATTCTAAGACTAATTAGAGAAAATCACTCATATTCCTCTTTGGCATTCATGTTTTTCCTCTTCTCATGTTACAAACAACCACTTCCTGAAAATTCTTTTTATTTTTTTTTTATTATCTTAACACTTTAAAACATTAACTTAAATTTGAGAGATTTTAATTAAATAATTTGTTTCACATATATCACGTCAGAATATTTGGAAGCTTCTGTTTCAGTCTCTGTTATAGTTCAAACTTTAGAGTTGGACTAAGCTTCTGCAAAGAGCAATTACAATACAAATAACACTGCAAGAATAGAATACTGTCTTGTGTACAGGAAGCACTTTTCCTCAAATTTTTAGGCAACATTTGGAAGAAAAATTGTGGAAAAAAGAAGAAAGAGAGAGAGAGAAAGAAAATAGGTTTTGCTTCTCTCATGCAGATTTCCAGTGGGAATGGGAGGAGGGGGCAAAACACGTCATCTCTTTCTATTTCTATTATTTTTAGTAGCAGTTCCAATGTTCAACATTCTGTTTCTCACAGGATTTGGAATTTTCCCATTGTGTCCTGCTAGAGATCTTAAAGTGCAAATGTACTCTATAAAATGGGCAAGAAACAATAAAACATCCATTACAGCAAGCTTTTTAGCCTACTGAAGTGAGATATCGATACTACAGTTTATATGCAAATGTCCGTATTGGCACCTGAAATATAACATCTGACCAGGCTCAGCAACCTATATTTAGGCTTCAAATCTTCCCACCTTCTGGTGTTTACAACTGGAAACTTAGCTATAAATATTGAACAGCATCTAAATGTTCAGAAAAATAAAAGGCTCAGGGGAGAGCTTTAACTATTTGTACTTCATGGAAAAGATGGTTTTATCAATAGAGTTAGAGGTTACTGTAAGAGCTAGATGCAGGATACTCTTAACACTTACTTTAATATTATTCAAGCAGCAATATCTAGGGATGAATTTTCAAGTGGTGAATCTCAAAGGGCTGGAATTCATCCCATGCAGCTTTTGCCGCCCAATTAAGAGACAGTTGCTTATGCTGTCTCTACAGATAGCAAAGAAAATTAAGTACCTCTGGAAACCAAGTCATCCCATCCTACAACTGATTTAGATTAGACAGACATTTTAGATGGCTGAAGTTAGGGAAAATGTATCTTTTCAAGGAGTAAAAATGATCGTAAATAAAGAGATGCATATGTTTTACTTCATAACTAAATATTATACGAGAGAAAAGTTACATTCAACTGAATGGTCTCTCAGCAGGTTGATATTCCATTCCCTAGTTATATTTAGGACCAGTATTTAATAAAGGCCTCTCTGGTGAGTTTCTGGGCTCGGAAGACCTCACCTCCCATCCTCACAGAGGGGAGGAATCCACAGTGCAGTGCTTTCAGGGTCTCAGTGCAGTTTTCATTTAACATAGGAGACATTTCACAACTTCTGGCCCTGGTCTTTTTTCTCAAGAGACAGTGGTAAGGAGGAATGCTGGTTTTGCACAGAGCTCCTAAGCCCTCCTTTGCCATAGGCAGAGCCTTACCCATGCTTTTTTTCGCTTAGCAGTCCCTCATGAAAGCCCAGATGTTCATCTTAATTTAGAAGTCCAAGTTTTCCCCTGTAATAAGCAAAGTACTTTCCACTGCTCCCTCTCTTACAGCCTGACCTGTGAGGGAATGCATGGGCTCTGCCATACACTACCTGACCATTTTGTCTTCTTCCCGGTGATCAAAGATCCTGACTAGGTGATGCTGTTGTCAGGGCAATCACTTACCTGACAACCCAGTTGTTAGTGTATTTTGTTAAACGTTTTTGTTTGAATTGAGGACCATCTCTACTTAATGATCCTCAGTTATTACAGTTATTACTCTCGCTCTTCCTTGTCTCCTCATCTCCTTCCAACATGAAAGGGGAAAAAAATGACAGAAGAGGTAGAAGGTTCTACATCCACATAGAACTGTCATTTTAAGATCCATTAACAATTCATAGCCACAGGCAGTATTCGTAGGTTACACACATGGATATCACAAATTGTGACTTCGCTCCTATCAAAGATAGCACATTGAAATTTGATAAAAGGAAATGAGCAGAACACAATTAGTCTGCATAGCTCATTCCCACAAGATGTCTTTGTTTCCAGGAGCTCAGCGACATTCAACTTAACATTTTTTATTTTTATTTTTTTTATTTTTAAAGGACATTTATTTTAAATAATATAATATAATATAATATAATCAATATAATATCATTATATATATATATATACATATACACATATATTAGGAAAGGAATAAAAGAAGAAACATGGATGAATCTGGCTGGCATACAACTGAGAGGTGACGAGGAACAAAGTTTCTGTGTCAGAAGACTGCTTCTGTTTGGCCTGTTACAGCTTTTCAGGTATTATTGTCAGAGGCATCTGGTGTTTGCCTTTATTATACTGAGAACTGTGGACAAGAAAGACCCTGAAAACCATAATTGTTGTCCTTATGTTCCTATAACAAACCAATGCAAGAGTTTCTCATTTTATACATTTTCTCAAATCAATTGTATCCCGATGGGAACAAAATACCCAATCAGTGAAGGAGCAAGTATGTGACTCCATGCTACTTTCTCATTTACTGAAGGACACAGATGTTCATTTTCTATCCAGTTTCTTTATCTTTATTGCTACTTGTCCTGCTTGCCTCTTACAGGAGGCAGAAAAATGTGCAGCATTTTATTCTTCAGCACTCCTCTGAAGAAATAAAATTAGGTTTAAAAGTAAAGTGTTTTATAGGCAAAATAAATTACAAGTGAGTCTTGTGGATAGTTACAAGGTAAATTGATTTCTGTGTACAAAATGTCCTTTCTGTGATTTGTTGATAAAATTTTAATGTTATACATGTTAGAACTGTTAAGCACATTATCATGGCATGGAAAATTTATTTCCATAACCATTTTTTTTCCTTTATTGCTTTATTTTTAAAAGCAGTTTCCAGCATAATATTGGAAATCATACAGTTCAGGTAAGTAGCAAATAGAATCCTTGGCCATTGTGAAAAGTGCATTACAGCACAATGCAAACTTTCATATCTCAGCTATTTCATGCTTGAATATTTGGTTGTTGTATAATCGGGGGAAGGAGAAAAGAAGTTAAAATTAAAACTAAAGCTGTGAAAAAATACCAGGAGGAAAAAAAAAAAAAAAAAAAGTATTATTTCAAAATTGCTGAAAAAAATAATAATAACTCTTAAATTTAGAATTTAGAAAGTCCCAATGGATGAAGCATGTTCAAATCTGCAAACACATATGCACAAAGGTGGAGTGGGAATTGGGAATGTTGTGTCAGTACATGGAATGAAAACTTTTCAGGAGAGATTAGTTAAATTTTTTAGAATGTAGAGGAGAGAGGAGAGAGGAAAGATAACACAAGTACTTCACTCCACCTTTTTAGTATCTTCCAGAGATGAACAGGATTAATTTTGTGTCTACTGATTACAGTCTTAATGCTTTGTTGAATCTTATTTGAATGACTCAAGAAATGGGGCTTTTACTATTTCACTTTTTCTCTTGCCCATTTCCATCCCGTTATTCTTAATTATACACCCTTGAACCATCCTAAGGAATTTCTGTCTCTTTTTTCTTCACCTTTCAAATGCCCTTGGTCATGTAGACTGTTCTCCCATTCCTACATCCTTGTTTACTCAGACTAAACAAATTCCACTCCTTATGTCTGTTAACTTCTTAATGTAAGGTCTGAAAGTGAAAGAAGGGTATGGTGACTCTGGAATTGTTTCATTCAGAGAACAAGGTTAAAAATATATTTCTGGCTGAGTATCTTATTTTATTAACGGTGCTTAATTGATCATGGTGGAAAGGCTCAAGTGGAGGAGGGTGTTACCTTCCAGAGCATTTTCCAGCAAATTTACTGAATTGTTTCTGTTTACTGCATACCCATTAGTGCTCTATCACGCATTAAAGACAATGGACAAGATTGATAACAGCCTGTTCACCCCCAAAATATCAGAGCCACTTTTTGTATTGATGGCAAGTGACTCATTAAGTTTAAATGGGTATAAGCTATAATTTTCATCACATTCCTGTCTTTTTTTTTTTTTTTTTTTTTACTTCCTGAAACTAGATATAAACTTTAATGATTTAATCCTTTACATAAGCGGAGAAGATAAGAAGATTTGACAACCCTCCAATCATGAGGAAGAATAAATACTTGGTAATATTAATGCATTACACAACAACAGTTAATTCACATCTTTAGCATGTTTGTTGCATTTCTTAATTGTAGATCTCAGGATACTTTTGGAAGGTAGTAAGCAGTGTCTAGCAGAGACAGTAAGAGCAATGTTCTTGGTATTTTGTAGGTCTTACAGCACAGAAACTTGCTTCTACTCTCAAAAATGCACGTGCTGCCTTAAACTTAAGGTAAATGGATTCCTATAAATCTATGAGAAAAATAAAGGACTCGTACTCAGAGAGGTCTGTAACAATCTGTGCAATGAATCACTTATATATATTATAATAAGATAACAAGGAAATTCCCTTGTCTCCCCAGCTATTCATTTTCTTTACTGGAGAAAACTAAGTAGAGCAAAGGGAGTTTCTGCCCTCAACTTCCCGGTTCTCCCCAGTGGTACAACTGAGTACAACAGAATTGCATTTTTCCAAAGTAATAGTCCCATTTTTTATTTACTACTTTTGGACACAAATAGAAATTCAGAAAACTGTTTCCTTCTAGCTCAAACTGATCTCAGTCTTCATTGTCTGAATCTGCCTTTCCTGGAGTGTGAAATTCCCAGGCACTTTTCAGGATTTGAAACTTTGTTTTTACCTGTTTACAAATCATGAAATTAAATTCAAGCTAATACTCAGTTACTTCAAAAGTAACTGGGGAACTGGTGAATATTTCTTCCAGCACTGGATGATCCTCTGCAATCTAAAAAGAACATTCCCAAAATCATAGAAACAGAGTCTTTCCACACAAACTAATCTAGTGACTTGTTCAGTGCTTTCTTGTAAGAATCACCAAAGTTGCTTTAAAATCTTTCAGTGGAATGTGAAAAAAATAAATAAACCAAAACAAACAACCAAAGCCAAAACCAAACAAAACAGAGGGATTATTTGCATCTGTGACCTGATCATTATCAAGTTAGTCTTGTTTTCTTCCTCTATCGCTGTTTAAGAGAGATATGAAGCTCTGTCTTCTGTCCATTCTCCAGATATTGTTAGCTCTGCACATCTTTAATTCTTTTTATAAAGTTGACTTTTGTGCATGAAACACTTCAATCTCTGTGCCTGTTTCCTAATTTTCATATAAACTAATGGGTTCTGTTGACTTAAATGGGTTAAATGGGTTAAACCAATTGCAATTTTTTAATTACAAAAGAAAATGAATTTTAACATAGCTGTTCACGGGATTATGCTCAGGAACATTTTTCAACACTTTCAGCATAAAAACAGAACTGAAAATCCTTCTTTATTTAGCTATTCTTCCTGCCCCCTCAGTCGCACTATGTATTTGCCTCTAATGCAAACCCATGAAATATATTTGTGCTTGGTGAAAGCAGCAGATTTCTGTTTATCATCTGTTTAAGTCAGATAAGATCCTCATTCTGTACGAATTTTCTCTTTATCCGAAGACTCTTTGTGACTCTCATTTTTTCCTTCATTTTAATGACTTCATTTTCAGCTTTGATTTCATTCTCAGTATCTTTCTTAGTTACGGGATCTTCAGGACTGTTTACCCCTTGGAAAGGCAGCTGATTAATTTTAAGACTCACAGAGACAGGTTCTCAAATGATTTTTGTTATGGTCACCATTCTTCTAGTTTTATGTTTTCAATAATACTGATAACAGAATGAGCAGCAAGAGTACCAAAATAATGATCTCTTTTAGGGTTTAATTCAATACCCACTGAATCTCCTGAAAGTCTCCCCAGTAATTTGAATAGAAGTCATTTTGCAGACTTGAAAATGAAAAAGATAAACATTTCTTTTTTGCTACTTACAGGAACTTGTATTGCAAATAGTTTATCCAAAATGTTTATTAAAAAGGTTAAAATAATTGGAATGTTAAACTTTATGTTTAGTAACAAACATTTCTACAAGGGAACAGTAGCCCTTGAACTATTTGTCAAAAGTCATTTCATATGAAAGGTTGCTTTTAAAGCCTGCTGTCCTTCATGTGTGTCCCTCTGGGTTCATAACCATGCATTTGTACTTGCAGCTTGCAGGCTGAGTAGATGTGCTGCTTGTTAGCTAACTGGTCCGCATAAAAATTGCCCTGTGCACAAAACAGGTGCGTGTATGAATATAGTTGGTTGAATCATCCATCTAGAATTTTGTTCAGTTTGAAATCATTGTCTTAATTTCAGGAATCTCTTTTTTTTTTTTTTTTTCTTAACCCTTAATAAAATATGCATGCATGCCTCAATATAGGCTCAACTTTAACAAATGCTCAAGGGTAAAATTCAAAGCAATTTATCTAAAAATAGAAATAACACACCAATATTTCATTGTAATTAGTACAGCCTGTGCTTTGAGTGGTGTGAGTGTGTTAAGGAAAAAAATAAAATAAAATAAAAAATGAAGCCAGCTACTGGAATCTTTAAGTGACAGCAAATCCTCTTGGTTAATAAACATCCTTTCATCCACTTACTGGCTTCTTTCTGCAGCTGTGATGACCAGCAGGATAATCTCCAGAGTTTTGCAACTGGTGACTGCTACAGCATCTTTTCTGGAGTTATTAGAAAGAGTGATCTATAGTATACTACTATTAGTAGCTTTCTGAATGTCCTGCACTCTTCATTCAGCATAACGTAAGTGCTAATTTACATCCCCTATCTATTTCTATCTACCTTTCTGAAATACCTTCTGTCTGAAGTGTACAGTTGTCATCACCTAACTTGGAGTTTGTTTGTTTGTCTGTTTTAACTTAGTAAAGAAATCTTTCATTTACTTTCACATGGGTCACCAATTGTCTGCAGCACATGCTGGTACACTTACATCTCCTTGGAGTTTGTCAGTGCTTAACAAGGGCTCATTTAGAGGAAATGATGTCAGGGCATTTTAACACCCTGCTTTTAGGAACAGTTGTGTCACTCTTTATTTCATCAAATAATTGTAAAAAGTTGTGAACAATTGTACTCAGAGCTTTAGAGTGTAAGCTGCTTTGCTATCTAAACTGTAACTTTCTCCTAATGTGAGGGCTCTATTATCCTTTTTAACCAGTGAAACAATGTGAAAGAGGTTTATAAAAGAGAGAGACTTACGGAGATTATCACACAACTAAACAGTACTCCAGCTATGTTGTATTGATTAACTGTGAATGATTTCTTAAAATAAATAAATAAATAAATAAATAAAACAGTCTAAAATTTCAGAATAGACTTGTGATTTTGTTGTGTAGTATTGCTAACTACATGCTCTTGAAAACAAGTTGAATTTTCCAAAATGATGAAATTGTCATTAAAAATCTATCCATGCATCTTGTACATGTATTAATATTATTATTCATATTTTCCTACAATTTCTTCATATACTCCAGGCCTTCTATATTGTTTTTCAGAAATGTGGGCTAAAAAAAATCTTTATAAAAATAGAAATGATTATTTTTTTAGTTAGTAGTGCATGAGATCTGGTTCCTTCACATGTCAAGTACTGTAAAAATTGCAGTGAGAAAGGAACTGAATAATGTAAGGAATAACAGAGAATAGAAGGACTTTTTGAGATGCTTCCTTTAAATATGACAATGTAGTTGGTCTGTCTTCAGTCATGTGGTTGCTCATTACTTCGAATTGCTTCTCAACACTCATTTTTCTGTTATATACTGAAGTTGGCCTTCCAAAAATGGATACTACAAATATTAAATGTCACTTCTGAACAAGAAAAATATGTACTGTAAATCTTTTAAAACAGAATGAAATTGATTTTTATTCATATTAATTTCATTTTCTTACTATAGTAATTTATGAATCATGGAAGCATATTTATCTGACTAATGTTAATCTTGCTCCAGATAATTGTGACGATTCTCTGCTGACCCAATACATAATTAAGAATCAAAACAATATGATTTATATCTATTTGTTTATTCATTTTGTAAATCTAGAGGCCATTTTGCTGGCAAAGTCTGGAGTAGAAAGATCCATGAAATATTGATTTTTTTATTCTTCATGACTATTTAATTGGTTAAAGTGTGCACCATTCTCACGAGCCAGCAAGTTGATGCTGGTTATGTTTTAATAAATGTACTGCTCACCCGATCAATATATCCCTGGGAAAAAAGTGCTGCTCCATCATATGTTAATGGGAAGAAAATCTTTTTACTATAGTCAGTCATCATGACAAACAAGAATATGAAAAGTGTTAATGAAATGACCAGCTGTCTATAAAACGAAAGACTCACAAGACGGTTTCCTTTCTTCCTTTAATTCAATGAAACAAAATGGGAAATTACAGCAGAGCTTGTTGAACAGGAGGTAATGTTCACAGTCAGAAATCAAAATGCCACAAAAAGAGTCACAATTGGACTTAATATGTTTATGAGCCAGAGAATGGAATTCGCTATAGCCATGTCAACATAGAATATATTCACATGTGCATAATGGGGCAATTCAGGCCCAGTCCCAAAGATAGATTTAGAATTCTGTCTCCTGTTTGAGTTTCAAGCCTCCCATTGATTTAATTGATTTAAGGAAATCAATCTGAGGTTAGGAGAATTCTAAACATGCTTAGAGAGCCTAACCATGTTGTTAAATCTTGCACTTACTATTTAGTGATGCATTTTTTTCCTCTATCACTCTTATCTCATTAATATTTCCAGTGAAGGCCGTCGGACTACCTAAACCATGACATCTCTTGTCTGTGTACCACATTATGAGCCTAACCTGAACAGATCAGATGTCATCTCCTGGATTTCACATATTTAAAGATTTTAAGACCTGAAGAACCATTAGATTAGTCTGACCTCTTCTGGATCACAGGCTTCTGGTATTTATTGGTAGATCCCATTAAATTACTTTTGTGCATCAAATCTTCAGTGGATGCAAGAACAGGGATTTTTAGTTATAGAACATCCTCATAAGGGGGAGCGGAGAGGCAGGTGGTGAGTTCTTCTCTCTGGTGACCAGCAATAGGACCTGAGGGAATGGCTTGAAGCTGTGACAGGGGAGGTGTAGACTGGATATCAGGAAAAGGTTCTTCACTGACAGGGTGGTTGAGCACTGGAACAGGCTCCCCAGGGAAGTGGTCACGGCACTGAGCCTGCTGGAGTTCAAGAAGTGTTTGGGCAACACTCTCAGACATATTGTCTGATTTTTTGAGTGGTCCTTTGGGGACTCAGGAGTTGGACTCGACGATCCTTGTGGGTTGCTTCCACCTTGGATATTCTATGATTTTATGATTCTATGATTTATTTATAGCAAATAATAATATAATCCAATTTTGATTACCACATCAAGTGTTTTTTTAAGGCAATTTTTTTTTTTTTGTAATTAACTATCTGATTTTGATGTTGAAGATTAGATCCAAAAGTTATTTAAATATCACTTGGAATAAGCTGTCTAGTTCCATGAACACAGTTTAACTGCTAACTGAACAGGTTTGGACCTGTGCTCCCTACATACCAGTCAAAAAAAGGTAAATAACTGAAGAAAAGAGTCTGCAACAGCTATTATATAAGGCATGAAGCATGACAAAATCTCTGTGAGACAACAAGAACAACTAAAGAGAAAGGCCTACACTTTATATTTTATTTCTTTTCCAGGCATGGACACTGGTACTAAAGGTGTAGTCAGGCCACCTTGTTAAAATGGAGTTTCAAAGACAAATGAACACTTAAACATCAGGCACCTCCGTCCATTATTTAAGAACAACATGAAGAGTCTGCTGCATGACTTATTTGTTATGAATCATTATTTAAGAAGTAGAAAAGCTTTGTTTAATGCTATATATTTATTTTATTTATTTATTTATTTTCTGAAATGGGTGCTTTCTAAGCTGAAATCTATATTTTATGTGTGGAAGCTGGACCATGACACTGCAGCCCCCTCATTAGGAAAGAATTCAGTTCTGGAGCTCATTGCCAGTTGAAACTGGGATCTATGTAGGGTACATATTCTCTGCATTTTTGATGCTGCTTCCTTCCACTGCAATGACCAAAACCAGCTTCATTATTCCTTTTGGGTGCTCTTCTGCTCATGTGTTTTTTTTCCAGTTGTCTTTACACAACAGCCTGTACTGTGTGGTGAAGACTACAGTCGCCAGGACGTACTCAACTAAATTCTGAGAAAGTTCCAACTTTCTGTTCATCTTATGTTGACTTTGTTATGTCCCTCATTTTTTTTTCCTACAAGTAAGAACATTTTCTTCTAAGACTCATAAAAACATTTCTGACTTATTTTAGTTGATTTGAAAATTCAGCTAATAACAGATCTCATGTTAGTTGCTGTCTATCCCCTGTGTAATATATGTTCTTTAGCTATTTAAATGTGAGATAAATACTGAAATAAACTTTATGAGTAAGCTGGACAAAAAAAAATACCTAGCAAAGCAAATTATTGACCAGATGCTTTTCCACTAATGTAAATAACTTTGGTTATCTGGAAGATTAACATCTATCCCACCCTGATCAGACAGTACAGAAAATACCTCCAAGAATATGTCAGGGATATCTAGCAATGTCTAGCCCTTACTATAGGCTACAGGAAACAATCCCCTTTAGCTAAACACATTGCTTTTTAAAAGTAACATTAGGTGTGAAAAAGTTCAGTCTAAGTGTGGCAGAAATATTAATTTTTTAAGTAAATAGTTATTATAACCTTTTTCAAAATACATTTTTCTGTAACTGATAAAATGCTTTGGTGGTTTTTGATTTTTTATTTATTTATTTGTTAATATTTGTATCCGCTTTGTTTATTTTTAAGGATACTACAAAATAAAAACAAAACAAAACAAAACAACAACAAAATAACAACAACAAAAAACAATGTTTGCAGTCAGGTAGCTCATAGAAAACTGCATGCGATGACTGATTTTTTCTCTGTGCTACTTACTTTGTTCCATTCTTTTATTACTTTTATGATCTTAACAGATGAATGCACCAATAGCTCATTTTAGCCCTAACTCAGCTCTGCCTGTCTGGTTTACTGCCATCAATATTGCGGATACAATATTGCATCTGGAACTTGAACTCAGTGAATGCTTTAAACATTGCTAAGGTCTTGATCCAATTCTCACTGAAGAGACTCACTGAATGTGAATCTTCCTGCTGATTTCAATAGGCTCATCAGGGCTTAACTGATATGTTACATCAGAGACTATTCACTAAATTTAGGTCTAAATTCATGGGGCCTGTTAGTTTATATTTCATAGCAAAAGAACATGGGTAAGAAGTATTTATACTCATGAAAGTGCAGAAGAAAGAGCAAAGGCTGTCTAAATAAGGGACCATTTGCAAAACATAATGTACCTGATTGTTTAAAAGCTGACCCGACTGAAGACGTTAAGAAGTTGAGTTAGAGAAGAAAATTTGGTGGGGACTTGCAGGAAATATATTTTGCTGTGAGATGTTTTTTTTAAAAGTATGCTTTAACTTCTAAGTTAGGAACATTATACACTATATTATGTATTCTGAGATAATAGGTGTGTTAGACTAAAGTCTTATTTAGTAAAGTCTTATTTAGTAATTTATTATTTATTTCATTTTCTCTCATTTTTCTTCTTTCTCTCTGCTTCTCCTTCATCTCCCCCCCCCCCCCCCCCCTTCATATTTCTTGATTGCTACTACTTTTCAAGGAACTCCATGGAGACAGGCAGTAGAATACAAAAAAAAAAAATGAAAAACTAAAGAGTTTTTGAAGCCTTAGTTCTGAAGTGAGGCTTTAATCAAAAGAGACACAGGTGATTTTTTTCTACCTCTGGCAAGTGAACAGAATGGAAGAAGAAACCTAAAGGTTCTAGCCTAAAGAGGTGGTAATTAATGAAAATGCTAAAAAGTCCCTTCATATGTTGTGACGAATGTGGATCTTCTGGGGATTAGATTCTTACTACTGAAGGAATTGATCTCGCCCACCCCGCCCCGAGGAAAAAAAAAAAAAAAATAGTTTTGAAACAAACTTTCTCGCTTCACACATTTCCATACCACCACCCAGTTGTAGTGGCATCCCTCAGTCTCTGGCACCATTTTCTGACAATATTTTTATGCAAAGATGAATACCAGCAGGAGCATTCAAAAGATAAAATATACCAGATGATAAGTCATTTCTTCTTCAGGTGGTCTCCAGATATTCTCACCCATTGAATAACTTGTCTTCTGAAGAAGAAGGAAAAGCGTGTCTTGATTTAAAAGACATTGGGGAACTGCTCTTTCAAATATTGGAGACAGGTGCTAGATCCTGGATTCCTGATGGATTATAAATGGGAATAGGGAGTTATACGCTG
The DNA here is from genome assembly GCF_013377495.2 of Cygnus atratus. Classification (NCBI taxonomy): domain Eukaryota; kingdom Metazoa; phylum Chordata; class Aves; order Anseriformes; family Anatidae; genus Cygnus; species Cygnus atratus. The sequence goes on from NC_066396.1 coordinate 6,976,072, forward strand.
CAACATATTAGTTTCTGAAAATGGGATGTGCCCCAAATAACTGCTCTTTTTACATAGGACTTTGTGAGGTTCAGTTTAATTCCTGCTGCAACAAGAAGGGGTGACACCATGTAGGAGTGTCATATTAATAACAAAGTTCCTCTTTACAACAACTTGGAAATAACTGGGTTATTGCGGAAAATGAGCAGGTAATTTTCATTATTAACAACTAATAAACTAGACTATTTACTGATTTTTTAATCACAAGCAACCAGTTAAAGTCTTCTTGAATTGAAATGCAGAACATCCAAGAATGTATGATCTCAGAAAGCATATACTAAAAGTTGATTGAGTGATAACTAACAAATGTGTCTGCATCTGAAGAAGAATAATGGGGAACATATGTGTTACGTATTTATAAAATTAGCAATACTGTTTGCCACTTGTAATTATCAGCAGCATTCTCAATCTTTCTTTGGATGATATAGATATGAATATAAATATATGTTTATATAATAAAATAAAGGTAATTTTCCATCACTTCATAGGAGAATTTTACAAATTAAATAGAAATAAACCTATGGTTCTGTGATGGAACTGTCTCTTTGTATTGCAAATATCATACAGTCCTTCTCAGTGCTCTTTTTTGTTTCCAGGATAGATGTTATCTACCTGCAGGTGTGCCACCTAGATGAGAGTTGATGTCTAAATTTATCAATGTATATATAAAGGTCTGAAGGTTCTAGGATTCACTGTATAAAATTTGGATACTTTTTAAAGCCTATTCAAAAACAAGCAACTCAAAGTTATCAAAGTCTCTCCAGAGTTTTTAGCGCACACACACAGACATATATTAAGAAAAGCAGTATCTGATCCAACAGAAACCTAAATGTGTTTTAGTGTTGGTTAATGGCAACTGATACTTCTATGAAACATTTCACTTTGATGAATTAGGATTTTACATCAAAATCCTATTTCATCAGAGCATTCCCAGGTAGTTCTAACTGGATGTTTTAATCAATAGTAAGCGGTAACTGCTTTTAACGATTATAAAATAAAATAAAATAAAATAAAATAAAATAAAATAAAATAAAATCCTTGCATGTTAAATTTGGACATATTGTGGTATGATGCACTACAAAGTCTAAGGAAGTGTGGAATAACATTAAAGATATTAAAAATACAACAGCAACAAAAGAAAAAAAAAAAGATATACTTTGAAGTTAACTGCACAATACAAAGTCAAATTCCTACATTTCACCAATGCTACAGTTTTTGAAAGAGAGAAATGATCAAAGTACGTATTATTTTGTAGTGAAAAAAGGGACAAATGCTAAATTGAAACAGCACATCCTGCCTGAATTTATTTTGACAAGGTATTTCTAATTAACTTTAATGGAACATATATATAGTTTTAAAAATTATTAATTTATTTTAAAAAGCAGTCAGAGTCTAAGAGAGTGTGGTATCACTATTAAGCATCAATCTCCAGGCAGAAAAGAAGTCCTGTGTGTCAAGAAAGAGTTACTGAGTACATACAGCTTGTACTGAAAACTGTAATATAAGCCTATAAGAGAAAAGGAAAATGATCTAAGTGTGTTTCAGCACAAAGATAAACTGGGATTTCACATAAGTAATTCAGCACCAAAGTGTTTTCTATTTAGTCTAAGAAATGGTACTTTAAGGGTGCCAGAGAAGAAAACCAAGATTACATTTTGTTTGTTTGTTTGATTGATACTCATTTTTTTTTTCTTTTTAGAAGTCATGGTCCAACAGATCAAAATGAAGTATATTACAAGTAAAGTGTTGGAGAGAAAGAAATGGAAAGGAAGAGGGAATTAATATAATTTGCAGCTTCCAGAGCCATACAGCCTTATGGTCAAGGATTTTGTTGAGTTGGTTAAGAAGAAACTGGTTTTCACAAATTAGCAGTGAAATTAATTGCTTAGAACTTCAAACACCCAGTGATCAGAGCCCCAAAATTTAGCTAAGCTAAAACAATTAAACAGTAAAACAGTTAGCTCTAAAGGGTGATTCTTGTCACTTATCACAGAATCCAATGCTTGCCTTGTGGATTGGCCTATTTCTGCTCGCTGAACTGGAAAGGGAGCAGGCGATGACTAAGTCACACTTACCTGGGTGATGCTGTGTTTATCTAAGTGGCGAGCGGTGCTAGTGCACAAATATGTCTGAATACAACCAAGGTGCATTTGATGAGTCAGCTGGATCTGAAGGTCACTCAGCACTCCCCTTCTATGGACCTTTTGGAGTGATTCTTAGTAAACTTGACAAAATTTCATTGCAACTTAGGAAAAAAAGAACAAACTAAATCAAAACAAGAAGATATTGTTGCAGAAAATGTTCGAACAGAGCCAAGCAAATACAGAGAACTCAGAGCTCAACTTTATGTTTTCTCAAAAAAATAATCAGTTAATAAAAAAGAATATATGAGTTTTATTTAGTTTGGTTTCCTAACCAAGAAACAAAATATGTAAGCAAATAGCAAGTTTTGAGCATGTACCAAGAAAAACAGACTTCCCTCTCCCCCTGTCCCATCCCCCTGTCCCATCCCCCATAGAAGTAAAAACTACATGACAAAACTACTACATGACAAAAAAAAGAATTTCAATAAATACCTGAAAATTCTGTGAGATAGTGACAAAAGTGATGGTTTTGTTTTCACTGCATTTTCTTTAAAAGTGCATCATAACCAAAAGATCCCAACTCTAATTAAAGAGAGCTGATAGTGTGCTTCAGGTAGAAAGCTCAAACAGATGTAAAGAATATTATTTCCTTAACAAACAGTCAAGGCTATGGAAGAAATTATCTGTTCTGTTGCTGGAATGTTATACCCATGTGCCTTTTTGTTTACTTGTCAGCAGATAGTGTATCAAACCTGTCCTTCAGCCTGTATGCATCTTGTAATAAACATTTTATCTGAATGAATCTTTATCCTGTGGTCTAAATAAATTCATCTGTATAAATAAGTAAAAGCCTGTTTTTGAAATATGCACTTATTTACGTCTATTCTTTTGCAATACATCACTGAAAAGTATTTCATTTGATTTGGGAAGGAACGAGGAGACTAGCCAGAAAACAAAACGAAACAAAACAAATCAAAACAAACAAACAAAAAAAAAACCAGTAGCATTCCCATAAAAAGCTATCTTTTTTTCACAAATACTTGTGCATTTCTGGGAGTGCTCTGTGCAGCCAGGAAATGTCACTGCAGATGAATTTTAAATAAAGTGTTCATATTTCTTTGGGGACTGTCAGATCAGAAAAGGAAATGGAATATTTACAATTTGGTGCATAATTCATTTTCCGTGGGTAACTACCAGTTTTATTTCCACCCCCAGCCTGAATGAATTGAAATGTTGTTAAAAAAAATAAAAATCATAAATATTCAGCTATAAACAAGAAGACTAAGAGATGGTAGCAGTACTAATAATAGTAACAATTATTATTAGTTTAATTATTCTTTTACTTAACAACCCATATAAAATAAAACAAATGAAAAAAAAAAAAGGACATATGACTTGCATTATTCTTTGAGGAAGAAGTATGGTTAAGCAAAACACAGGCACTTTGACATTGTTCAAATATAGATTTTGGACACCTGTAGATTGTATGTCTAGCTCTCATCCTATAACGAATTTTACCTTAATCTAGTACCATTTACTTCAGTGAGCTGCTTCAGATTCACAGCTGTGTAACTACTGCACAATCATTTGGCCCAGAAATTTCCATTCCACTTTGGCATTGGCATTGCACTGAGTTGAAGGAGTCTTTTTTCATGAGTTGTTTTGAGCTTAATAAAGTAAAATAGAGCCCTAATTCTTGCACAGTATTTTTTCTATGCCACCTTAACAATGATAATCCACTAATAATTAATTGCTGTGATGTTCATACAGTTCTTTAAGATGAAAGATGAAGATGTATGTGTGCAAAATACTCTTTTATACTTTTTTTCCTCTTTGGGGAAAAATATCTAGCAAAGGTCGTCTCATCTCACTGCTAACCTGATATGCAGCAGATAAAAAGTTTCAGTCTGATTTCATGCCTGTCACAGCCCCTATATCACTCTGCATTTATGGAATATTTCAAAGTTGCGTTCATTTCTTTCCCAGTCAGATCGCAGAGAGAACTTTGCACTTGATAACAGAATGAGGCTGCCAAGTTCCTTATAAAGGAGGAAATAGCAGGAGTGCATTTAACCTGTTTTGAATAAATTGCATTGGCTGACAGTCAGATATTATATTGATTTTAACATTGCTAGCTTTATAATTTGCTACATGGTCCTAGGCCAGCATATCTCTCTGACCTTCTTATACCCCTGTGTTACAGGAGGTTGCAGATTTACTGAGGTATGAGCCTAACTTGTTTTAATGATAGAGTATGCATCGGCTCCTGCTGTGATGCTACCAAAAGGCTTTTTGTTTGTTTGTTTTTTTTCCGCACCAACCTTTCTTTTGTCAAACTACACTGTCACCAATATTGGATATATGCATGATTTTAGGGCCTCAAGAGATGTAAATTGCTCACTTACTCATTTAGGTCTCTGAATAGTTACACCACCTAAGCTTTTGGCCATTCAAAAGCCTTATTGGGTGCTTCTGGCTTGTATCTCCGGTGTCAAATCTTGTAGCCAGTGTTTTAGTTCTCTGAGCAATCACACTGTTAGCAGAAGTTACAAGATTTTTCAGGTAATAGATGTCTTTTGGAAAAGTTTGTCAGAGTGCATTTGGAGATATATATCTTGCCTAACTTCAAACATCTAAAATTGAGCTATGTAGTCTAACCTACCAAAATAGGTTTCTACTTTAGTCCACAGAGGGACACCAGGAATCCAGAACGCAATTCATCCCTTCTCATACACTTGTCATAGGATGAGACAAATTCCTCCCTCTATCTGCCTCTCCCTCATTCACCAAGTCTGGGCAGACTGTATAGCTGAACTTACGAGAGATGATTCTCACATTTAAAGCACATTTGAGTCCCACTGAAATATATTCTAGGTCTTTAAAATTAAAATAAAGAAAAAAAAAAAAAGAAAAAAAAGAAAAAAAAAGCAGTAGCTTTTTTTTTTTTATATAGATTTGGTACTTTTTGAGGATATATTTCTTCAAAAGCTGTTCACATTAATGAATTATGATTAATCCAATATGTAAAAAGTCAGCATGCTTTTTCGATAGTATTATTAATAAATAAATAAATAAATCCTTCCTCAAGACCAGAAACCACGGTCCTCCCTGCGAAGCAACATCAGTTCAAACTGCAGCTCTTTACCTTCTTTTCTTCTCCTAATTGATGATACACAAATTTAACACAGAAGATGTATGTTTTTCCTATCTGTGGTCAGACACTATTCTGCTTTGGACTGTGTGCTTGCCCTTCCATGGGCCTACTGTACAGAACAATTATTTGCATTACTAAATAACTGGCAGATTAACCTCCCAGGGTTTTGCTAGATCTAGTTTCCTTCCTTCCACTATGTCAGGCTGCCTGGGGGCTGTTGGAAAATTTTAACCTGCGGCATTAACTCATATTAATCAATGGCTGGGCTATGAATAGAGGAAGATTCTGAGGACTCTCATAACAATATGTTGCTTGCCTCCGCTAATCAGATGGCTGTGTCGTTTTGCACATTGCTCTTGAACAGAGATTTATTTTATGTGACATGAGGAACAGTTAAGATTACGTGGTTTGTTCAGCTCAGGCTGGAGTGAATGAGGGGAGGTTTCATGGCGGCCTGCAGCTCCCTCATGAGGGGAGCGGGGCGGCAGGCGCTGAGCTCTGCTCTCTGGGGACAGAAACAGGACCCAAGGGAACGGCACGGAGCTGGGAGGTCCTACGTGGAGTCAGGATGTGGCATAAGGACCACTCGGACACCAGGATTCTTTTAGGATCAGTAACTGCTACTACTTTATTGATGACATAACTTCAACTCCCTCTTATTGAGGGCATAACTTCCATTCTTATGCTGAGGGCATAATTTCAACTCTTATACTGAGGGCATAACATCATCTACTTACTGAGGACAGGCTCCCTTCTTATACCATTCACCCCCCAGCAGTACTTTTCCACTAACTATTCATTGGTCAACAACTTTGCCTGGCAACTGCAAACACCCAGCAACTTCCTTGTAACAAGCAGTCCAAGACAGCAAGGTGTCTCCTGAATCACCCTTCTTTGTTCCTTCTCAACTCTTTATATTCCTGATGGCCTCATCTTTAAGAGTCCGATGTTATCACCAACCATGGGGCTTGTCAACCCCCATGGCCGCACTCCCACACTAGGATTTGGACTCCATGATCCTTGTGGATCCTTTGCAACTCAGGTTATTCTATGATTCTATGATTATTGGACTGCTTGATGAACATACAGTCACTTTTCCTGTTGTACTTTTTTTTTTTTTTTAATTTTAAGTGGATAAGTATGAAAAGAATCCCACTCATTTCACTGAATTTCTTTATTCAACTTATATGTCTTCTCCAAGAGAAATAAGTGTGTATAGCTGCAGAAATTCTCCCCTGAATTCACCTTCTGTGGTGTCACACATCCTTAAAAAGCATCCTGCTGCTTACTGTTATTCATCTCTTCATCCCCAAGCACTTGCCTTTGGTTAAAGTATAATGACCATTTCTGTTTGCAGAAATCAGTGCAGACTGCTAAAGAGATGTGTTTCTGATGTGCAGAAAGCCTTGCCTCCTAGGGTCACATGTGGTTTGTCCTGCTTTTTTGTGGTACTGTCTTTGCCTGAAAATAGCTTTATCTTTTTCCTACCTTTTGTTTACAAAGTATGTGCTTTAAGTCAGAGCTTGTCTTTTGCTCTTTGTTCAGACAGCACAATGATATTCTAGTACCTAACAGCTGTTCTTAAATATTGTGACAACTGCTACGTAGAAGGCAACATGGTCATATTCATTCTTTAAACAACTAACAAGATACCTAAGTCAGGGAAATGATATACTTAGCGTCCCTCTCTAGTCACTTAAACAATATATGGCTTGTGTGTCTATAACAATATTTGGTTTGTGTTCCACTAGAATATTTACAGATACTCTGCTGCTACTTCTTCTCATTCGTTAACTCCTCTAAATGGGTATGAAAATAATACTACTTATTGAAGAATTCATTTGCAGGACATAAGAAGACTCTGGAGTGCCTTTTAATTTGTTTACCTATTTGGTTTATAAAAGTGCCCCTTGTCCTGTATGTGCTGAGAGAAGTCTCTTCTACTAATAAATATAGAATAAGCTAAAACACAGAGCAGAATGTTTTAGCTTAAACTTATATTGAACAAGAAAAGTTTGCTGGCATTGAATAAACATCAGGTTTATTAAGGTCAGCTGGGCCATTTTACATTAAGGCGGTTTAAACCTCTATAACCCAGCCTGAAATTTCATACTGACCAATAATAATAATAAATTTTATGATTAATCTAATGTTGAAACACTTTGTTATTTCTAGAAAGCTGAATTGTTTTAATAGTAGACAAATTGTGAAAATTATCCTTATCGTTGTAAGTAAATTAAGGTTAAATTAATGACAATCTCTTAAAATTTTTTTTTTCTTTTAATGTGCTCAATTGAAATGTCCCTTTTTGTGTGTGTGTGAGCATAGTCAATTTTTGAAATAAAAAAGATTTAAAAATAAAATGCATAAATAAACCATATTTTCAGTACTTTTCTACCAATAACAAAGCGCTGAATTTTAGTTAGCTTTGCAATGATTTGACAATCAGAAATAAATAAATTTCTTAACAACTAAATCATAATTGCTACAATAATAAAGATATGTTAAAATAATCACATCTTCTACTCAAATTACACCAGAAAATTTGCAGGCAGAAAATTTGCAGAATCAGGGAGCACTACCGACTCTTGATTTATCAGGGCCAGCGAATAGTTTTTTGTACTCCAGAAGCTTTAAACATATGTTTGATTGCCTCCCTGAACCAGGGTCTGAATCACGATTTGCACCTATTCTTTGTCTACCTGCATCAACATTGAAACATTGGCTGTATTTCCACTTAAAATTTTTTGAGACACCATCAATGCACGAACAAAATCTCTGCAGTTTTTTTTTTTCCCTCGCCTGCAAATAGTTTTTTATAAGAAAGGCTGAATCAAATAACTATCCAAAATAATGCAGATATTTGTTTATCTTACACTAAGAAGAAATAAAACACACATTATATCCTCTTGGAGACACACACAAATGTGCTAAAGGGATGAAGTGTTGCTTTCATTGCAAATGACAAAGAAACCAAATGGATTGCTAAAAGCAATACAGCCTCTTTTTCCTCTGCAAGGGGAAATGGCTGTAGCTTCTCTGTTAGCTGTCTGGAAAAAACACTTTATTATGATTTCTCTGCCTTGCTTTTTTCCTTCCTCTCTCCCTCCTTCTCCCTTTCAGTTTATTTGTTCATCACATAGCAAACGCAACATCTCCTCAATATATCTCCATTTCAGATTTCATTGACCTATGACCTATAATGTCCCAATTTGTTTCAAGTACTTTTATTTATTCTGTTCTATGGACCTATACATTTTGATCTAAGAAACAGTATTTTCTTCTCAGTGCCTATGGAGTGCACTTTGCAGGTACCATCAGTTCAGAAAAAGCAGTCACCCAATATATGAGATTGTGACAAGGTATAATGTAGTGGTAGTTATGTGAACCTCCAATAAACTAGTGGTACTTCACAGATTACTTGGAGAGAAAGTCTTTTAGCGTGCTTGAAGAAGTATGAAATGAATTTCATTTCCTTCTCATTTGCCTTGCTTTTGAAAGGTTTCATGCAAGATATGTGACCAGCTATTATAGCACTAATCCATCCATGACAGAGCTCAATTTTCCCTGAGAATTTACATCTGAATGGGCTGCAGAAAAACTTGAAAGCTCAAAATTAAAGTACAGTGAACAGAGCAACCACTGAGCTGCGGGCAGCTGTCTGTCAAGAAAACCAGTTGGAACAAAAACATAAATTAGATTTTACTTTTATTTATGTTTTTAAAGCAATCTGCAAAGGTAAAGTTTTACAGCCCTGTGTGTAAACAAGAACAACGAGATGGAAGTGATGAGAAGCTGCTGTTGTGAGCTATTCCTTTTAGAGTAAATAAATAAATAAAGACTACTGCTTACTGACAGTTTAAAAACAGTACACTGTGTTGCACTTAGTCACCCATCATGAATGAGCAGAAACTCCATGGTAATTCAGACATTGATTTTATATTTTTTTTTCTTTCCTGTCACTAGCCACATAACTTCAGTCTGTTATAGCCAAAATCCTTGGATAGGATTCTGAGAGTGGATAAAATGTATTTTAAAATGCACAGTATGATTAGGTAATCATGTATAAATACAGGGTTCAAAAGTGTGAAGTAAGCCTGTTTCTGCTAAGGGACGAGCAAGGCTGTGATGATGTGATGGTCTAGTACTTGCTCCAGTGATGGAGAAGGTGCATCTCACACTATGTGGTGCAGGCAGGAAGACTGCTGTCCTGCTATTGCTTCTTGTCAGGGGCACAGGGATGATGAAAGGTGAGTTGGACAGGATGCTATTCAAGTAACTGTGGCCTCTTCAGCTCACTCTACACCAGAGAAGAGATCCCATTAAAGACTTTTAAATTCCTTACCGTATTAATTGATGCCAAACCTCATCTGGCTTCAAGTACACTGGATACAAGTTAAATGTATTGGAGGCTGACTTCACACAACAGCTTCACATCTATGCAGTTCATATCACCACATGCAAAACAGGGTGGGATTTCTTTTTTCTGACGAATGGAATATAGATGTGTCTATGTGAGATAGTTACTATGATTCTTACATTCAAGGGAGGAAATCAAACCCTTTAATGGCATGCTTCATTATGGGCACACCTTTATCTTAGATGTGGGCCTGGGATTAGTATTGTCACAAAAGGTCCCATTTTTCCCCACTGAGTATGAAGGAGTAGCTCAAATAGAGATGTGTATGCAGAGCAATCTCAACCTGTACCCTTATATTAAAAATATAGTAATTCTCACTTTGCAGCAGCCTGTACATAAGGACTAATTTCTTCTCAGATATTGACAAATTTAATCTTGGCCTAAAGAACTCCCTAGTTTGACTGTGATTTTTTTTTTTTTTTCCTGGGGCACATATGATTACATTCTACCTCTGCCCTGCAGCAAAACTGCAAACATTTGTGAATTTGCCTGAGGCAAAAAGTCACCGTTTCCCAAATTACATGTTGTCTTCAACATCTGATAATCAGTGCTCTGGAGAATGAAAGGTGAAATAGGATATTTGGTGAAACCAGAAAAACATGAGATTCCCTCCCCCTCAAATAAAATCGCAAGTAATAAGACAGATGAGTAAAGCTGCAGCAATTTATGTCAGTTAAGAATATGACCCATAGCCTATTTCTCAAAAATAGTCTTTTTTTTTTTTTTTTTTTTTTTTTTTTACCAATAAATGTTACAACTAATATAAGCTAGAAAAGAAAAATATGTCTATCCCTCTGCCTATCCCTCTTCAGTGTGACACTGAAGAAATACTCCTGAAAATATTTTTACACTGCTTTGACAAGTACATTGTTCTCAGATCCCTACAGAGAAATTTCAAGGTGTTGGCTGCTGGGAAGCTCACAGCATCTGTGAAATAGTTGTCCATAAAGTTGCCAAGTAATGCAAGAACTTCATTGGAAGGAACAGGCTCTTTGTGGAGATAGTCCATACATAAAAAAGGCATTTTATGTGTATGTCAAACTTTTTCACACTTACATTGAAATAATTACTGCCAGTCCCATGATTGGTCCCAAAATACCTTGAAGATTTCATGAAAATGCCTTCAGCCTACACAAGTGATTTACATGCTATCCAGCACACAGTTACACTTTTCTGTATTTAATCCTAGATAGCTTTTCTTACCTATTTTAATCATATCACAGTTCCACCCACAGGTGTACATACATCATTTAGTATGGCATTCTTTCCCTTTCCCTTTCCCTTTCCCTTTCCCTTTCCCTTTCCCTTTCCCTTTCCCTTTCCCTTTCCCTTTCCCTTTCCCTTTCCCTTTCCCTTTCCCTTTCCCTTTCCCTTTCCCTTTCCCTTTCCCTTTCCCTTTCCCTTTCCCTTTCCCCCTTTCCCTTTCCCTTTCCCCCTTTCCCTTTCCCTTTCCCCCTTTCCCTTTCCCTTTCCCCCTTTCCCTTTCTCCCTCTCCCTCTCCCTTTCTCCCTCTCACTTTCTCCCTCTCCCTCTCCCTCTCTTCTCCCTCCTCCTCTTCCTTTTTTTTTTCTAATTCCTTTTCTACTTTTTCTTATTCTTTTTCTACTTTTTCTTATTCTTTTTATTTTTTCAAGTAGTAGCAGTACTCCCAGTGAGACCTCACTAATACTGAGTAGAGGGGAAGGAGCACATCTCTTAACCTGTTGGCAATACTTTGCCTAATGAAGCCAAAGATACTGCTAGTCTTCTTAGCTGCAAGGGAACATTTCTGATTCATAGTCTACCATGAATTCATATCCACCAGGATTCTTAGGTCCTTTTATGTAAAGCTGCTTTCCAGCTGGGTGGTTCCCAGCATGTCCTGGTGCCTGGGACACTCCACCAGGTTTATGTCATCTACAAAAGTCTTTCTTCTTGTGGCTGTGAAGGAAAAAAAAAAAAAAAGTGTCAGAAACATGAACCTTCGTAGATTATTGCTATTTTCAATTACCAGTTCAACCTAGATACTTACAGGCACCTTACAGGCAAGGAGGGTAATGTAAGACCTTAGAGCAGACACTACTTCTGCTGTTTGGGTAGACCATATGATAAAGATTTGATCCTGATTAGTACCAAGTGCCTAATGCAAGCTACTGACCACTTTCATCTATTTATGACTTCTGTCAATATTAATTTTCTTACATTTATCCTTCTAATTTAAATTATTCCAGTTTTGTTGTACTAGGTCTGGCTGTGATAAATACCACTGCAGCTGCCCCTACAGTGCTGTGCTCTGCACTTGCAGCTAGAACAACATTGGTATCACACCAGTGTTTTGTCTCTTGCTGAGCAATGCTGCCACATCATCAAGACTCCCTCCAAATCCCCCAAGAGCCAATAGACTGGGGGTGGGCAAGAAGAGGGGACATCACCAGGGCAGCAGATCTAAACCAACCAAAGGGATATTCCGTACCATATGATGTCACACTCAGCAGTAAAAGTGGCAAATGGGAAGGAGAAGGGGGCTCTTATGAAGATGTCTGTCCTCCCAAACAACTCCTATGTGTATTGAGGCCCTGCTTCCTGGGACGAGGCTGAACATTGCTCATTGATATTTTTTTCTCTCTCTTTGCTTCTGTGTGTACTTTTTTTTTTTTTTTTTCCACTTTAATTAAATAATCCTTATCTCAAACTGTGAGTCTTTTTTTTTTTTTTTTTTTTCTCTTTCCAGCGTACTTTTTTCTCCCCTCTCCTCCCCTTCTTCTGAGGAGGGGGAGTGAGAAAGCGGTTGTAGTGGAGTTCAGCTGCCCAACAAAGTAAAACCACCACCACAAATCACATTTTGACATGGTTACAATGAAATGCACTTGTGTATGAAATAAGAAATATTTCAGTCAAAATATTTCTTGAAAGTGGATCTTTATAAAATATTTAAGACCTTTCAATTTTCAGGGATTTTCAAAATATTTTAGTTATGTTCCAATCTCTGTCTTCCTGTTTCTCATAGAAGATAAATTTTCTTAATCTTTCAATAAGATAAATGACTTCTAGGCTCTTCAAAGTAAGGGACAGTGTGTTTCAAGGTGCTTTAGCTCTAAATACAGGCTTCTGACTAATTTTGACACAAGCTGCTTTTAAGCAATATACTGATATTGCTTATTACTGATATACTGAGATACTAATCTTTCCTGTTTTGGAAACTAAAAGGAAATACTTTTACATCATACTTAATAAATCAGCTCTGAGATAAAAAACTTTTTTTTTTTTTTTCCATTTAATTAGATCCCTTGTTTCTTATTACATTGGAAAAGAACAAACACAATTTTATATGATGTGAACTTTTTGCTGAAGTACGTTCCCATGAGGAAAGAAAAAGTGCCAACACTTTATTTTTAAGTAAAAGCTTAGAAATATACCTTAGACTGTGAAAAGGAAAAGAGAAAGAAAAAGAGAAAGAAGAAAAAGAGAAAGAAAAGAGAAAAAAGGAAAGTGCAGGAAAGTGCAGGAAAGTGCAGGAAAGTGCAGGAAAGTGCAGGAAAGGAAAGTGCAGGAAAGTGCAGGAAAGTGCAGGAAAGGAAAGTGCAGGAAAGTGCAGGAAAGTGCAGGAAAGTGCAGGAAAGGAAAGGAAAGGAAAGGAAAGGAAAGGAAAAAGAAAAAGAAAAAGAAAAAGAAAAAGAAAAAGAAAAAGAAAAAGAAAAAGAAAAAGAAAAAGAAAAAGAAAAAGAAAAAGAAAAAGAAAAAGAAAAAGAAAAAGAAAAAGAAAAAGAAAAAAAAAAGAAAAAGGGAAAGGGAAAGGGAAAGGGAAAGGGAAAGGAAAAGGAAAAGGAAAAAGAAAAGGAAAAGGAAAAGGAAAGGAAAAGGAAAAGGAAAAGGAAAAGGAAAAGGAAAAGGAAAAGGAAAAGGAAAAGGAAAAGGAAAAGAAAAAGAAAAAGGAAAAGGAAAAGAAAAAAGAAAAAGAAAAAAGAAAAAAAAGAAAAGAAAAGCTTGCAAATGTAATGTGGATTTTATTTTATGTTACACTAACTGCTACTTATTTTGGTATGGCTGTAGATTGGAGTGCAAGTTAATGAGACAGCAAAAAGGTATGTAACCTGCTGAGGTATTTTAAAGGAAAAAAAAAAAAGTGTAATTTTCACTTGCATGTATGAGTGGCTTTGAAAATGTAGTTTAGTTCTCCTTATCTATCACTTCTTTATGTCCTGTAAAATAGTAATATTCTCTCTATTATGCATTCTAGCAGAATGTGTTTAGGCAGTGTTTAGAACTGAGGCTCTGGATTTAAGACTTTGAGCTACTACTGTGTTTAAAATCATTTGCAAACAAATCCAGGTGGGAATCTGCTTTGTCCGTTCTGTCTCTTTGCCTTTGATTCACATGGAGAAGCAGGATTATTTATCTTCCAGCAGAAACTTTGAAAACTTTTTTTTTTTTTTAAATAACTTTTCATATTTTGATCATATGCCAAAACCATGGCCAGAATATTTCTTGTAAGAATTTCTTGAGGTCTTTAAATTTGTAATATCCTGCAGAAAAAATAATAATAATAATTATTATTATTATATATTTATTTACTTTTTTTTTTTTTTAATGGAATCTTGATGCAAGTGGCTAAACTTTCCCAAAGCAGAAAAAGCATAGTTAGGAAACATAATTTCAGACTTTATGGTTTTATTTTCTTACCTACTTGTAGGTTCAAAACCCACATTCTTCTGCATTTAAAAGACTATTGATAATCAGATACTAAAATGAGGTTAAAAAGAAGAAAGAACAAAAACAACAACAAAAGAATGACAGAAACATGGAAGCAGGAAGAGGGAGAACACTACAAAATTTTTATATTATGTACATAAAGAGAAAAACAAACAAAAAAAAGTACCAGGACAAATAGGCAGCTCATAGAAACTCATGCTGTTTTTTTTTGTTTGTTTGTTTGTTTGTTTGTTTGTTTTGTTTTGTTTTTTGCTGCAGAAGGGAGAGCCTGGAAAACAAACACAAACAAAGTCTGTGCTTAGTATATGCCTTTAAGCCATTGGCATTAATTAAGATTCTATGGCTTACAAACAATTATGACATAATTAAAGTAAGATCCTTTCTACAGTAAAACAATAAGAAATAACTTTTAGAAACCGTGGGAACTATTAAAATGGCACATCAGTACCAAAAAGAGCAATATTTACTAGTATTAGCACAATTAAAATGTCTTTTGAAGACAAACTTAGGTAATTATTACTCAGCAAAAATTCACACTTTGAGATACACTTTGAGAACAGTGATAATTAAATTCCTTTCTATATATATCTCTGGTTTTGATGTTTGACAGAATGGAGTCTTTAAGAGAATCTATTTTAATGGTCTTGAATTAGCAAGATTTTCAAAGGGAGAGAGTGTACTTGGCAGGAGGCTGATACCTACTTTATGCTTTATTATTGACATTATTTTAAAGGTTGGGGAGCTCTTTTAGGTGCCCATACTAAAGAATCTTAGAATCAAAGAGTCATACCCACGTATAAGTACTGTAATATCCTGAAAACTTTCTGAAGAAGGATATTGTTGTGAATGCCCTTACTTACTGCAGGAAGTTTAGAACAGATATGATTTTTTCTTAGATTCATGCCAGCATGACTATTGAGGAAGGAAAATATGTTACTTTTACCTTTATATAAAGTCTTTTTTTTTTTTTTTTTCTATATTGTAGAAGTCAAACAAAGAAAAGAAACTGACAAGTACGGTCTTGGATAAAGAAAAGTTTGTTAAAACGAACAGAAGGAAGGAAGGAAGGAAGGAAGGAAGGAAGGAAGGAAGGAAGGAAAGAAAGAAAGAAAGAAAGGAAGGAAGGAAGGAAGGAAGGAAGGAAAGAAAGGAGCAAGGAAAAAATGAGAGAGGAAAAGAGCGAAAGAAAGAGCAAAAGAGTGAAAGAGCAGAAGAGAAGGAGAGAAAGAGAGAAAGGAAGAGAGAAAGAGAGAGAGAGAGAGAGAGAGAGAGAAGAGAAAGAGAAAGAGAAAGAGAAAGAGAAAGAGAAAGAGAAAGAGAAAGAGAAAGAGAAAGAGAAAGAGAAAGAGAAAGAGAAAGAAAGAGAAAGAGAAAGAGAAAGAGAAAGAAAGAGAAAGAGAAAGAGAAAGAGAAAGAGAAAGAGAAAGAGAAAGAGAAAGAGAAAGAGAAAGAGAAAGAGAAAGAGAAAGAGAAAGAGAAAGAGAAAGAGAAAGAGAAAGAAAGAGAAAGAGAAAGAGAGAGAAAGAGAGAGAGAGAAAGAGAAAGGAGAGAAAGGAGAGAAAGGGAGAAAGAGAAAGGAGAGAAAGGAGAGAAAGAGAGAAAGAGAGAGGGAGAAAGGGAGAAAGGGAGAAAGAGAGAGAGAGAGAGAGAAAGAAAGAAGAGAAAGAAAGAAAAAAGAGAAAGAAAGAAAGAAAGAAATAAGGAAAGAAGGAAAAGGAAGAAAGGAAGGAAGGAAGGAAGGAAGGAAGGAAGGAAGGAAGGAAGGAAGGAAGGAAAGAAAGAAAGAAAAGAAGGAAAGGAAGGAAGGAAGGAAGGAAGGAAGGAGGAAAGAAAGAGAAGCAAAGAGTGAAAGAGTAATCTGACTTGATTAGAGTTGGCTGCTAAATCCGGTGTTCAGAAGCAGAAAAGATCAAATTTCTTGGTCGTTATCCTTAGTGTTGTTCATTATAGTGTAATGCTCAGTTTTGGAATACAATTCCAGAGCTTACAGGAGTTCCTGAGGGGGTGGAAGACACCTCAGTAAGAGATCTGCTTGTACCATAGGTAACCAACTTGTCAGTTAAAAAAAGGAGGAAGAATGGACAGCAGGGCTATGCATATTGAGGTGGGAAACTGATGATCTCCTATTTGCAACTTCTTACTTTTCCAGTGTTACACAGAAATGTTGATTGCAGGTAGCATTCAGATGTCATTTAAAAGCTTAGGATTTTGAGAGTGTCACTATCTGTTTTTTAACAACTGGGGCTTCACGGGACAAGCTAGGTGATCAGGCAGCCAAGGTGAAGTAAAGTAAAGCTAAGAAATACCTGGCCAGTATTTCTACCATTTTTCTTATCTTTTCTATTTCTTTTCCTTCTTCTTAACTTATTGCTTGGACAAATTGTAAGAGAGTAACTGTACATAATAATATACTCCAAATAAACATGGTGGTCAGCATTTATGAAAAACCATTTTTTGTGTTTAAAAAGGTATTGACTAAGCTGCCATTTATTTGTGTATTGAATTGTTCTTTTCTCAAAGAAAGATTAGACTCCTCCTAGAACTGAGTGGAATTAATTTCACAACATCAACATCGAAGTAACATTTTTTGAATAAGGGTATCCTTTATTTTTGAAATATACTATTTTGTTGTTGTTGTTTTTCAAATCCCCGTACAACTTCAAAGCTGCCAGACTCATTATGGACAATTCACAGTTCATGAGCTCTGTTCTCTGGCCTTTCACATCAAATTACGAGTAAAGTTTCTTGACTTTTTGTCTTCAAGGTAATCTTCTGAATGTTCATCTACAGTTGAAGGATTAAAATTGCAGTGGATTTGTTAGTGGATTGTCCTTGTTTTAGTTAGGACAGAGTTAATTTTCCTCCTAGTAGCTGGCAGGGTGCTATGTTTTGGATTAGAATGAGAAGAGCGCTGATAACATGCTGATGTTTTAATTGTTGTAGAGCAGTGCTTACACCAAGCCAAGGACTTTTCAGCCTCTCTCTGTCCTGCTAGCGAGCAGGCTAGGGATGCACCAGGAGCTGGGAGGGGACAGACCCAGGACAGCTGACCCAAACTGGCCAAAGGGGTATTCCATACCATCTGACGTCATGCTGAACAATATATAGGGGTGGCTAGCCGGGGTGGAGGGGGGGGCCGGCTGCTCGGGAATAGGCTGGGCATGGGTCAACGGGTGGTGAGCAATTGCATTGTGCATCACTTATTTCGTACACATTGTTACTATTATTATTATTATTATTGTTATTATTATTATTGTTATTCTTTTCCCTGTCTTAATAAACTGTCTTTATCTCAACTCACAGACTTCACTTTCCTGTTTCTCTCCCCCATCCCGGAGAGGGAGGGGGGAGGGTGAGCGAACGGCTGTGTGGTGTTTGGCTGCCAGCCGGGCTAAACCACAACATGGATATATTTATTTGACAAAATCTAATTACAAAGACAAAACACATCAGCATAACTAATCTGTTGCTTCAGAGGACCAGCCCAAAAGAGAACTTAAGCTGCTTATGTTTGACTTCATGTCATTCCGTATGCAAACGTCATGTTACAGGACAGAAGTGATGAGAACTTTATGCAGTTCTATATAGAATAGGCTGTAGGATAACAGATAAAGTTGGATTAGAGGAGACCAAATATTCTTCAATACCATTTAAAAATAATGAATTTGTTAGACCATCATGGAGCAGGAACAAACTGATTCTTGTTTGTGATTGACACTGGGTGAATATCTATTGAACATATTATTACATGGGATTTGATACTAGGTGCCATGATACAGTCTTTTCATAATAAAATTCAATCCTTGATGCTGTTTATTCATTGTGCATCAATTTAATTAAAGAGATGTGCAATATCATTTAAGTATGTTGATGCAAATTTGGGTTATATAGAAAAGGAAAATGTCAAAGTTTGCTATGAATAATAATATTTTATGATATTTAAGCATAAAAGGGAATGAAAAGTGTAGATAAGAATAATTATAATAATTATTAAAAATATGAAAATGTTCTGAAGTGAAACGATGGAATTTTAGTAGCTAAATATTTTATATTAATAAACATGATTTGAAGAAAATAATGATAAAAATGCTCATAAGCAAGTCTTTGTGTCACTTTGATTTGATTCGAAATTTGAATTTTGAAAAGACAAAATGGCTAATTTATAGCTAGCCCAAAGTCCAAAAATATTAATCTCAGCTACTCTGGAAGTAATCATTGGAAAGTTCATGACAATCTTGATTCTGATGAGTTGGCACCTTCTGCAGAATTTTATATCCCCTGATACATTTTGATCTATTGGTCCAAATAGAAGGACATTTATTCTATATACACACCTGACTCATAGTTACCTGAGACATCCATTCTGCAAGTCTCTGCAGCAATTATCTTGATTCAAGTCAATTCTACTCAGTTTTGAATAAATTGATGTTATAATATGTTACAAAACATTTTCGTGTGTTTTTTGTTTGTTTGTTTGGTTTTCCATGTTTTGCTCCAACACTGGGAGAGTTATGAATAGAACGAATGCAAATTCTGATTTTCAGTCTAAGTTATTTCAGAAATAGAATCCTTGTCAGGAGAATCCCACTTCGTTCAATATAGTACAAGATAAAGCCCTCACCTTAAAAGAGTTTTAAACTCTAAAACCCAGGGCAAGTTTTCCTGTAAAAAGAGCTGTCTGAAACCCGCTGAAGTTAATCAAAAGGTCCTACTTCATCACAGGGAGCTAGAACTGCTGTGCATAACCCTTAAATGAGATTGCTGGCCTGATCAGCCTTGCGTTTCAGATCAGCGAGGCTGAGTAAAACCCTCTTTAAAATTCTTTTCTAGACAACAGCAGTGTTAGGCAAATGTTATTTCAGAGGAACTAACTTGCACGCTTGTTGACCTATCTGGATCCCTGAGTTTTGATCTCAAGGCAATAACAGGGCACTATGACATTGTTTTTTCTGGTCAGTTCATCGCTTCTTCAGAGACCATATCTGCCTGAGAGCTATTCCTGCACTAAAGATGATATGTTTACCCTTCACAGATATGAAAAAGTTTTGTTTCAGTTATGTTCCATGTCTGTGAAACAAAGAACTTCCTCTCTCCATCAAGGAACTTGGCATACTACAATTTTATCACTCACCATTAAGTCTTACTTATCTATTGCAATTCCTTCTTGTTTAAAGTGCTAATCTGGCGAAAGTAGTGAAACTAGTTTTTTTATCATTTTATGATTAGGAAATTAACAAAGTCTGAAAAAGTGCTGCAGCTTATATACAAATTGGTCTAAAAACTAATATAGTTGGACTCATCATCTCAGCAGTGGGAAAAAAAAAAAAAATAAAGCATCCTGCTTAGCTTTTTTTTTTTTTTTTTTTTTCCCTGGCTGAAGTGACAAAGTCCTGAAATTTTCTTTGAGAAATTTTTCTTTTTTCTTTGAGATAATTCTAATGTTAAAAAAAAAAAATGTTATACTTCAGTAGATGACACCTTTCTCTTTCCTGTGCGCTAGCAACTTTATCTGACGGCAAACAAAAATTGCATAGGAGCCAAGACTTTGACATATATTATAGTGTTGCTCAGAGTCACATCTGGGTACAAATTTTCACTGTTGTTCTCCTGATCATATTTTCTGTTTGAACTCCATTTGCCAACATAATGAGTCCTCAACAGAAATGTCTCATTTGGTCCCACAGCAAAATAAAAGTGAAAACAAGCCAAGTTCCAATTCTTCTTGCATCTCTCCCTTTATTTTATGCTTAGAAAACCATGTGTCAGGGAATATCTGTGTTTGACTTTTGAACATCATTCAGTACTTGGCTCATCATTCCTGTAAAAAGGTATATTAACACATACAGAACAGCAGCACACTAGCAATCCTAATTCTTTCAGGCATTAAAGGCAGTTCATTTTGTTGGTGCAAAATGCCTCAAGTATTAAGTACATGGTATAAGAACTAGAAAAAGAACCCCACAAGAAATTTTAAAATAATAGTGAGGCGTAGCTACATGGAGGTTTAACATAATTTCCATAAATGGGAATTTTTATAAATGGACACCCTGCATATTGGGTTATCTGATGTTTTTTTTTCTGTGATAAAGCATAAAACCATAGATTCAACCACTTTCATGGCTAATCTTTTGCATATCCTCTAATATAATGCATTTAAATAATAATAATAATAAAAAAAATCACTACAGAAGGGGAAATGCAATGGCTCATGAAATTGATGAGGGAATCTTAGGTCTTTGATCAAATCTGCTCTTACACAGGTATGAGTTTGTAGCCATAAGACTGCAAGCTCCAGTCCTCTGGAACAATGTTTAAAACCTTAAAACTTGCAAGAAGGTCAGCAGGGAAATGAAAGAAGAAAAATATTTTCTGCTTGTTCTCCCTGCAGAGGTGAGCAGCAGAGCTTCAGCCATTTCCAGCGCAAACTGAGACATGGTGAGAACTCTTTATAGGTGCTCTAGCAGACCTGTCAGAATTGCAGCTTTAACAGAGGTTCCCTGAACATGGGTGACTTGTTCCTTGCCTGTTCTGTTTACAGTAGGTGTAAGGTTTTAATGGGTAAATACAAAACATTGGTATGGTCATCGTTTATATGCAGAAATGTTAGCTTTAGGTTGGATTGAATTGCTGTAACTTTACCTGTGAAGCACCACAAATATTTACTGCAAAACAGGATCAAGCTCAAACATGGGAAACAGATTTTTTTTATGCTGGTTTGTATCTGAGTACAGCTGGATCTATCGGCATCAAAAGTAAAAATCTCTTGGTTTTAAGGACAAGAGGTAAGAAAAGGAAAAGAACACCAAGATTAAGATGATGATGATTTTCCAAAAGAAAGGACCTTGAAGATCAAGCCCTTAATCTAGTGTGAGGTGTCCCTGCCAATGGCAGAGGGTTTAGAATTAGATGATCTTTAAGGTCTATCGCAAACTATTTTATGATTCTATGGTTCTATGCTCCACACTACATTAAATCTGGTATCTTGTTTTTCCTAATGAGAACTAACAGGACTTCTAGTCTGTAGGAATTCCTCCATTACAAGAATTTAAGGCAATATTTAAGGGACATGTAAAGGTAAAATTTAAAGTTGTTATGATTATTTAGCTTTAGCATAAGTAATTTTAACTTTTGAAAGAATATATAGAAATTAGCAAAACTAAGTATATAACCTAATAGCCTAATCCTGAGTAGACTTTACAAAATCCTTTTCACAGTCCTTTGGTTTGAAGGTGTATATATATATGCTAAGAAAAAAAATTGCTGCTGTAATTAGACCAAGACCAGGTTGAATGAGGCCCTGGGGAGCCTGATCTAGTGGGTGTCATCCCTGCCCATGGCAGGGGGATTGGAACTAGATGATCTTGAAAGTCCCTTTCAACCCAAGCCATTCTGTGACCCTGTGATTCTGTGATCTAATTGGTGTCCTCTAACACCATGGCCTTACTGAATCCTTTTGAAGTGAAAGGGACTCAGACGGTTGAGAGACTTTGGATCATGTTGTAGATCTACAAAGATGTTGGGTGAATGAATACTCCAGCTGCTTTTTGTTGGTTTGCAAACCTTCAGTTCCCAATAGCTGGAAAACTATTCACCAGCCCTTAGGAAACAACAAAGTAAGTAAGTAAATAAATAAAAGATCTGAGAAGGGAGTCAGAGAAGACATACAGAGGTAAAGCTGGCAAAAATGCACTAGGTCTTATACCTTCAAAAACAGTCTGAAAACCCACTCCAGTCATCCTAGACCAAGCAAAATCTACAGTATCTCAAACCCAGCTCTGCATAAAGCAGTTCAGTATCATGCATCTGTCTGTAACACACTGATTTAAAATGTTCTATTTGAGGGGGGGGAAAAAAGGATGGAAAATGAATTGTGGAAAATGAATTGTTATACAACTGCATCTGTCATCCCCAAAGAAATAGGTCTTTCCAGATGAGGAGAGAAATTTGTTGTTGGAGAAAGGCCACAGGTCTCTTTCTCCAGCTGTAACAAGCAACATGAACCTTGGTACTGCAGGAGCAGGCATTCATCATCTGTTTAAAAAATAAGAGGAAAAAAAAAAGAAGAAAAAAAAAAGAAAAAAAAAAGGACATCTGAAAAGTGAAACAACTAAAAGTCTAGAAAATGTTAGTAGTATCACCAGTTTGAATCACTTAAAAAGAAAACACAACAGCTCCTGCAATAATACATTTATTTCATTAATATAAATGCAAGGAAAACAGTATTTTTCTGTCACCGAGGAGCACACATTCACACACACACACAAAGCTAACAAAATCCTTACCTGACCATAGGTGTTCTAATCTGGTAGCTAGGAAGAAGCTGGTGAGTCTGTCTTAAGTTTCCAGATTAAATAATGATGTATAGAATTACAACAAAACAAAAATAAAATAAAATAAAATAAATAAAATAAAATAAATAAAATAAAATAAATAAAAAATAAATATAAAATAAAATAAAATAAAATAAAATAATAAAACAAAGCAAAATAAATTAAATTAAAATGAAAGAAAATAAAATAATAATAAAATGATAATAAAATAAAATAAATAAACAAGAACAAAAAAAAGAACAAAACAAAATAATCTTTTATTGACCCTGAATTTGTCTGGACAGCCACTATATGAGATTGCTATATGATCCATACTGCAGTCCCAGAATCTGCTAAGGACTATTTCCCTAAACATTTCCATGTATCTTCAAGGGCCTGGAGGATACGAGAACATTTCATGCTAGTTCTCCAGTTGCCATTTCCCTGAATGTTCAAGTTGCTAAAATCTATGAAATGAGTGGTGTTTTTTATAGACATACAGGAGATATTAGCTCAGATGCTGCAAACTGTGCAAGAATGCCATCACCAAAATAGTGCAAGATTTTAAGTTCACTTTGTGGACATGGAAATACATGCATACAAAAAAAAAATAGTTCACATTTAATTTTTAGCTGCTGTGAGCACTGCTACAGTCAATTCTGGTGTTTGTTGATTTAAAACAAATTTATGCATCAAACAGCTAGACTGCAGGCTGTTCCTAGTCCTTACCTACGCTGAAAAAAAAAAAATAGTTTAATTGTAACTATACTGAAACTGTTTTGTCCAAGTGTAGCCGGTGTGAAAGTGGAAGGGTGACTCCGGATTCAGGTAGAATTGAGCATATCCTCAGTCTGCACAAGGAGCTGAAGAAAACTCTTAGCTCTATAACAGGCTCCAGAGCACAGCCTAATGTTACTCACCTCTCTTTTGTACACTGTCACCCTCAACCACTCGCAAGGGTGTGCAGAGCCTTTAAACTTCTCCAGTGTAATTTCATACAGCTTATATTCATCACTAAACTAATCCAGTCAGGCTGCTGTAGGTACACAAATTCCCCAAAGCTACTTTGGACCCCACAGGCCCATTCAAAGGAGGTGTATATTGAGGTGGTCAAATGTAAGGTTTGTCCACATCCTTTGAAGTGTGTGCATGCTTTCAATAGATATATATCTATAAAAATGAAAATATCAAATATACATATGGCATGCTCATGCACACTGACATACAGACAAATGAACAATAGCAGGTACAGATATAAAATGTGAAGAAGAAACAAGGACACATCTACATAAGAGTAGTAAAAGATCCAGGCTCAAAGGTATGAAACGTTTGTGTGATTCTAGAGCATATAGTCACGAGTACGCTGTAACCACCAAGTGGGAGGCTGTTTGGGAATGCTCCTCCCTGCTGTGGTACCAAATTTTTCACAAAGATTTTAAAATCATAGAAGACACAGAAAAGAGATATAAGGAATGTAAGGTGGAGAAGAGGATACGTATATTTATTTCAAGGACCTAGACTGTTAAACTTATTTATAAGATCAAGAATGGTCATATTTATAGTGTATAACTAAAGCCATGAAAAAATATATGAAGAACTTAAGGGTCTTCAGAGAAAAGAGACTGAGCCAGGATAAAGCTACAACCGGCTAGTTCATCATCTTTCCTAAAACCTAACAATGAACCAAGGACACTGAATCTGACCATTTCTAGAAAGCTACTTAGTACCAGTGGAAGGTGGTGGAAAAGTGCATTCTCCACTTCTTATCCAAATGGAGATGACAGCCTAGAATTGACATATATATATTTTATATATATATATATATATATTTAAATTAACGCTGCTCTGACGAAAACTAATAAATGAATTTAATTTCTGAGATTAACTTTATATTTCCATTTCTTCTAAAGATCTGGTTAACTGTCAGTATCAGTCTACAGGATGGTTATTAACTTAAAAATGTTTGCTTTCTTAACTTGGGTACACATACGTACACCAGCCCTCTCACCCTTCTTCTGTTTCTCTTTCTCTCACACACAGATACAAAACACAACCCAAGATAAAATAACATCATTGAGGTTACAAAGTCAAGCCTGCAGAAATTAGAGAATGTGAAAATTAAGTTTTCCTGTGAACCTTAATTAGCTGAAGGTGGCAGGCACGCTGTGGGGAAAAAAAAAAAAATGTGATCCTGTAATTAAAGACTGTGCCATAATGCCCCCACACAAGGGTGCCAAATTAATGTTGCACAGGCAAACTTAATTCGAGCATTCCCTAACTTGTTTTGAGTGCTTGACTTTGCAACCTTAATAATGTTCCTTTAATGTACTTTTGTATGTGCAATTTCAGACAGAAGTAACTTAAAGAAGCTTTTGGTCTGAAATATTACTGTCACTGAATCTTATTTAGACTCTTATTATATTATCATGATTTCATGGCAATTTAATTTATATTACATTATTAGACTGTTAACGTACTTCCTCTACTCAATTAGGCTGGCAATATTGTTTCACTTCTAATATGCTTCTCTTGCTGTTCAACATAGTATAATTATTAGAAGGCTATTTACTATTTACCTAGTGCCAGCTTTTCTTACAGTTAAGCAAGATTCTGGTGAGTGTCACCATGTAGCTACAAATCTCAATAGGAAAGAAATTATCTTAATACAGTTTTATAAATATGTTTATAAACTTCTCAAGCTCATGGTCAGAACATAATAATACAAATAAAAATAATTCTGAAAAGAAGGGTAGTGTAAGACCACGTTTAACATGAAGTGTCAGATTTTGATTAGATTCTTTGCTTATTTGATGTACATTTGAAAATACTGCATACCTGCTTTTTATTGTTATCTCCTATAAACTTACATAATGCCATTTAATAGATTTTTGTGTATTTAATACTTTTTTATAATAAAATGTTCTTATATATTTCACTAATACCTTTCTTCCTGTTGTTCAAAACATCACTAAAGTTAGAAAGCTATACAAATCAAAATTCACTGATATGTAAACTGAGAAAGCTGCACTTGCATTAATAGGTGTGATTTTTTTGAGATGGTGTAGTGATCTAAAATAAATTGCCTTTTTTTTTTTTTGTCTTTTGTCCTTTTCTCTCTCTTGATTGCTTAGGATACCAATACAATACAATAGGTAGTAATTACTTCTGGGATCCAGTCTGGTCAGCCTCTTCTGAAGATATATTCCTGGTGGACCTCAACTGTTAAAAGAAAATACATGGGACAGTCTCTTCACATTTAATCTTTATTTGGTGGTTTAGACAGTGAGCAAGTCTGCCACTAGAATATTTTCAACCTGGGTAGTTGAAGCCATCTCTTCTGATGTCTATTGCTTTGGAAAAGATTGCAACAGACAGACTGTTTTACAAAAAAAAGGACAAAAAAAAATTCTTCTGTTTTGGGGGATCTCTAATGACTTCAGCAGATTTAGGTAACCTGGAACATAACAGATCTCTACAGGAGGCAACAACTCCTCCCAAAACAAGCAATTCTGAGCATCTGCACATGCTGAAATTTAAATGGTCAGGAAATACTCCATGGTCAGGTCAATGCCAACAATTTCATCTAGGCCAATTTTGTGGGTTGTTAGGTTCACTTCCTGGGATGCACATATGTTTGAAAATGAATAAGGCACAAAGCTTTGCAGGTTTTAGTCCAAAAGTTGTGTGCCATCCCGTTGCACCATTCAATTTTCTCTTTATTGATATTAGCTTTAGTAATGTCTTCAGGAACAAAAAAGTGATTTAATCCCTCCCTAGAGTTTAAAATGCACACTGCATATATAGGTAATTATGTCAGGTGCCTTCCCCAGTAATCAGTTAGCAAAGCTGTACCTCTTTGTGGGGGTGCATGAAGGGAAGCTTAACTCACCTAATTTCGCAGCACAATTTAACAGCTTTCTTCCTCTAATTAATTTTGCTGTTAGTCTGGACTCACTGTGATTGGTATATCCAAAAGAAAGTATTAGCAGAGTGGACCAAACCATTTGCCTGTTTACTTCAGCAGCTTGCTTTTGACTGTGGATAGTTATAGGAATGCAGGAAAATGGTACATGAAGCCCAGCGACAGACAGATGCAATATAATGTCCTGTAAAGATCCTATCCTCTCCAAATTTCTTGCATTTGCTTGCTTAATATTTTGCAGGCAAGGGAGAGTCTGGAATTCCAGTTGTCCAAGCATAATCAATTCTTCACCAGAATCCCAATAACCATTTGCTTGCACTTACACAACTTGAATGTACATCTGTGCTGAACATGGCTACACAACTGTTCCTTCATAGAATCATAGAATCATAGAGTCATAGAATCTAGCATAGTTTTGATTGGAAGGGACATTCAAGATCATCTAATTCCAACCCCCCTGCAGGGGAGGGGCAGGGATACTTTCCAATAGACGGAGCTCAAAGCCCCATCCAACCTGTCCTTAAACACTTGCAGGGATGATGCATCCACAACTTCTCTGGGCAACCTGTTCCGGTGCCACCACTCTCACAGGAAAGAATTTATTCTGAATATCTAATCTAGATCTACCCTTTCTTAATTTAAAGCCATTCTCCCTTGTCCTATCACTCCACTCCCCAAGAAAGAGTCTTTCCTGTAGGCCCCCTTTAGGTACTAGGAGTTGGCTATAAGTTCTCCCAGGATCCTTCTATTCTATGGGGCTGAACAACCCCAACTCCCTCACCCTGTCTTCATAGGAGAGGTGCTCCAGCCCTCTGAGCATCCTTGTTGCCCTCCTCTGGACTCTAATACTTCAATGTCATTCTTGTGCTGGGAGCCCTAGAGCTGAACACAGTGCTCCAGGTGGGGTCTCACAAGAGAAAAGCAAAAGGGGAAAATCACCTCCCTCATCCTGCTGGCCATACTTCTTTTGATGCAGCCCAGGACATGGTTTGCTTTCTGAGCTGCAAATGCACATTGCTGGCTCATGTTGAGCTTCTCATCAACCAACACCGCTAGGTCTTTGTCATCAGGGCTGCTCTCAATCCATTCTCTGCCCAGTCTGTATTTGTGCTGGTCCAGATGCAGAACCTTGCACCTGAGCTTGCTGAACTTCATGAGGTTTACACAGGCCCACATTTCAAGCCTGTCCTGGTCCCTCTTGATGGTATCCCTTCCCTTCCTCATGTTGACCGCAACACACAGCTTGGTGTCATTGGCAAAGTTGCTGAGGGTGCACTCGATCCCACTGTCCATGTCACTGACAAAGATGTTAAACAACACTGGTCCTAATACTGACCCCTGAGGACCACCACTTGTTACTGATCTCCACTTGGACATTGAGACATTAATTCTTTGAGTGTGACCATCCAGCCAGCTTCTTACCCACTGAGTGGTCCATCCATCAAACCCGTGTCTCTCCAATTTAAAGACAAGGATATAATGAGGGAGAGTGTCAAATGCTTTGCACAAATCCAGGTAGATGACAACGGTTGCTTTTCCCCCATCCATCAATACTATAACCCCATTGTAGAAAGCCACCAGATTGTCAGGTATGATCTGTCCTTAGTAAAGCCATGTTGGCTGTCACCAATCAGGAGGATCTGTTCCATGATCTTGCCAGGCACAGAGGTGAGATGCTTCAAACCTGGATAATTTAAACTAGCTAGTTTAATTTTTAGGCAGTGCTTTCTTGGATCTGCTTGGAAAATCCTATCAGATATATGCTCTACTAGCATTCGGTTATTCTCTGAAGCACATGCACTTCCCATTATCTCCTCAATAATGAGGTGCAAGGTGGGAGCACTAGTGAATACTAATTCTGAATAGTGGTGGGAAAAAATGGTAATTTGGTTGGCCATTTGCATCAAAACAAGTAATCCATAAGTGCCATGTGCCAATATGGCAGAAGGATCAGTATAGAACACAAAGCAGATGACTAAAGTATCTCAGATTAGTCCCTTCCCATTAGTCCCTTCCTATCATTTTTCCTGATCCACCACCATTTACATTAAGAATGCTTCTGCAGACTTCCCATCCCATTCCTGAGTCAAAGCTGTCTGTAACTTCTGACACCTGTGTTTGAACAAAGTTTGACAGAAAGTCCTAAAACAGCCTTTTCAGAAGTCTTCAACAGCATGAAGAGCAGGTCTGAAAGCCACCCAGAGGATGAGGTGTGTAGAAGGAAGATACATAACCACATACTTGAAAAATATTTATTTATTTATTTATTTACTTATTTCAGTTTTGCTACACTCCTTCTTCTCAACCTCATCCCATTCTGTCAATAGCGGAAGTTTTCCATTCCTTCCCAGTAATCATCTCTGACATGTACTTGGCAGTCCTGTCTGTGAGAATCTGCCTGCAACAACCTAGGCCAGTCTCAAGAAGAAAAAATGCAGATGCAGCTCCTTTGAATAGCAAAGAACTAAAAGACGTTTTTTTATTGTTGTTTTGCTTTGTTATATTTTAAGCAGAGACAGAATGAAGGCCAAAATCTGTGGATAAGAAAGATTCATTTGCTGTGAAGCAGGACACATTGGTACTAAAAGGAATAACAAATAAACAAACAAACAAACAAACAAACAAATAAATAAATAAATATGAGTCCTCTGATATTTCTTAACAGTAGGGGGGAGTCACAGCTTAAAGTTATGTGCTTGCTTTTATGACAGGGCTCTCATCATCTCTCTGTCAACTGCTGGACCAAATTCTCTGCCATGATTTCAGTGGGGTTGTGAGGAAGGAGAATTTAGCTCCCTGTTGATAGATAGCTGGCTGTGTATGTGGGAGGGGGCTGAGGGGAAGGCTGTTAATTAAATTTGAAGGCGAGATTCTGCTCTTTGCAGCTGAATTAAAAATAAAATCTCAATTGAAGTTTAATTACTGTCTTTGCTTACTTGTGCATTCAAACTTGAAAGAGGACTTCACACTCTGTTTTTAAGCTCCTGTGGCTCAGAGACGATTACGGAATTTGAGTGCTATGTGACACACAATCTTATCAAATACCTCGTGCTATCACAGAGGCATTTATGCAGCTGATAAAGGAGGCAGCAAGTGAAGTCTCTGGGCCAAATTGGGAAGGATGTTACCCTACAACATGCAAATAGGAAGGGGCTTGCTATAGGAAACCCCAGACTCCCATTGGCTTCAGTCAAGGTAATGATTACTCATTAACCAGTAGCAGTTATTCATTACTGGTTAACTGTGAGATAACTATTGTTGTCCTGCAGTGGGAGAAAAGATTTAATTAAAGCTAAGTAAGAGAAGGAGAACCTGAAAATACTTCTGATAGTATAGTGCCCTTTCTCTGTGTGAAATAGGGATATCTTGTATGATGAGGACTATAGACTGGATTACTGTTGTTTCTGTTAGTGCAGGCAGAGTGTACAGTTGTGTAACTATATGTTTTACATTAACATTTGCCAGTTAGTAGCATCTCTGGTGGTACATCTTTCTATTCCCTCTTCTTTATCCCAAAGCACAAGTCTTCTGTTATTTTTAACGTCATTATTCTGGAATTATTCTACACAGAGTGTACCTGGAATAAAGCATTTTTTTTTTTTTTTTGAAGAGTCTTAAGGAGTTTTAAACTCTCAAATAAGAAAAAAAAAAAACAACAAATAAAATAATAATAAAAAAATGCAAGCACCAAACCCCCCTGAGTCTCTGAATCCTTTTTAAATCTCGCAAATCTTACCCTAGGGTACAGCTATGTTTAAGTAAGAGTGTCAGGGCCAGTCCCACAGACTTCTTTACTCCCCCAGATGCCTCTGGCTCTCCACTTCTTCTTTTCAGTAATTCATTGGAAGCTTAGGTGGAGTTGGTGGCCTATAGCTATAGTAAATCAAACTAATTACATTTTCACTAAAACTGAAAAAGTCTTCAGTGGATTTTTTTTTCTTTCTTTCTCTTTCTCTCTTTTAAATTTAAAGTACAGATTCTTAATGTGTCTTTACTTAGCATAAGTTATTCTTCTAACAGAAAACTAAGCAAAGAAAAGGCAGTTGTTTCTTCTTTCAGAGTCTGAATATTATTTGCAGTTCTGAATCATTAGGATCAAGGCCCTCAAAATGAGAGCTGATGTCAAGGAAGACAAGCACATGGCACTGAAAAACAGGATGCAGGTGATCTATATCCTTCATAAAGGCTGCTAGAGGCAAGACAAGTTCCACTGGGGTGTCTAAAATGACAACAGGTATTAATATTTTGTCATATAAATCGTGTCTTTGGGAACTATTCAGTTTATCCTGAAGTTCACATACATTTAGTGAGCAGAACATCTCTCCAGCATTCAATGACTATAACAAGCTAGATTCAGCTCTGCATGGGCAGATATTTTGTACCACTCCTGACATGATGGGGTGTTCTATCTGTGCCCAGTTGCCACTCCAGG
>NC_066396.1:7012852-7044961 GCF_013377495.2 Cygnus atratus
TCCTGGAATCAGTGGAGAGAGACAGACAGCTCAGAACAAGTCATTTGGTGCATCCAAAGAAAGAGTTCTATAGTAGATGGGAAGAGCCCTACAGTAGATGGGACCAATTTCCTTTTGGAGCTACCCTCCCTTTTTTTCTTTAAATATAAAGGACATCTGTTGTAAAGTTGTTGTAGTAGTATTTGTTGTTGTTCTTTTGTTTTGTTCATTCATTTACTTCTTTCACAAAAACACTTTGAGGTGGTTATGACACTTTTTTTCATTTCCAGGCTCCTATAAATTTTTCTGCTTAGTATTGAAAATATCCAACAACATTTTTTCCCTCTTGATGGCTTAAACCGTTGGCCATTTCTTAATGCTTCAGGTTTGCAACATGGTTTTATCTATTTGTTTGTCTATTTAGTTATTTATTTTTCACTTTTGCCTTTATTTCTGTCCCAGCACAGAGCACTCATGCAATCCTCCCTGCACCATGACGCATTATCCATGAGGTTTCAGCCATAGGTCTATAAAGTAGTAATAGCATCTCTGGATCTAAAGAGGTTGGTCTACTGACAGGGGGACAAGGATGGTGCAAGAGATGGTATAAAGGCAGTGGCCCACTTTAATTGCTCAAGGGTGAAAAATATACCCAGTTTGTAAAGTTCTGATTCTCTAACTCCCACACCAACTAGGTGGCCATATTCTCTTCAGCTTGTGGACATAGCTAGACATTTTCAGTCATTAGATGAATGATCAGCTTTGAAATCCTCCCCCCTGACAAATTGTATGTGGGGGGCTGCATTTAACTTTCAACAGTGTTTTGCATCTGAGTCCTCCTTTCCCCATCTTGATCAGACACATAGAAAAGAGTATTTATTTCACCCAAGGCTTGTCTGCATTTAGTGTTTCACCCAGGGCATTAATTTCAATTTTCTTCTTTCTACAGTATTTTTTTTCCTGCTCTCTCTTTCTCTGTCTCAACTTTATATATGCCAAAAACCTTACCTGCCAACTGTTGGGGGAAAAAAAAATGTGATTTCTATTGAATAGTGCACTTTGGAATGAAAGAAAACATTGTATAAACGAGGCTGAGGAACTCATTCACCTATGCCTATATTACTGTGAAATCAATTATGCAGGGCTCTTTCGAAAGTTACTGATTGTAACAAATTGAATGGCCTCCATTTCAGCATAATTTGGAGAGGTTGATGTAATCAGAGACCTTACACCATGGTGAGATACAAGATTCGTGATATTCAGATGGGAAAGACACATGGTCTTAACCTACAATGGTTAAGCTTATTCTGTACTCTCCGCTTACCGGCTGCAATGCTTTCATAAGTACAAACGAAATTGTTTTGATGAAGGCGGAGATGGTTCTAAGGGACAGGAAAAGGGGAGAGAAAGGGGGGTGGGGGGAATGATATCAGGTTGTTTGAAATCAAGGCACTGTACTGTTAAGCGAGGCAGCAGTGGAATTTAATCCTGAGCATAATTGGTCGCAAATGAAACACTTTAATATCAAATCTTGAGTTGTGCCCTCGAGCTGCAGTTCAGGTTTGCATGAGATACATGTAAGTGGAGGTAAAATGTGCATTTTTTTTTTCTTTTCCTTTGCAAATGTACTTTTTATTTCAGCCTGCTGGAAATTTGTGGGGAAAAATAATTGTTCTTCACTTTATACACAAGGGTATTCTGCCCTAAGAAGTTTTATCCTCCCAAAAATAATATGGAAAAAAGAATACACAAAGTACACTTAAGAACAACAAAAATAAGCAAACTTCTTACAAAATCTGTCTTATAATGTTAGCCTGTGGCTCAGAGTTCTGTGATGTGCGGATGTTTATTAAACTTACAGTGATACTACATAATGACATTTTATTTGTTCTGACAATATTTTGTACAAGAGTCAAACTAAACAGACAGGAAAGAGCTGAAAGTGAAGTTGTGTGGCTAAGGGGAAAAGGAATATTAGTACTTCGACTTCTTAATTTTGCCATGCACTAGAAAGCTTCACATTCCAAATCTGGTCTGGAGCCGAATTCCACCATTTAGAATAGTCTTTTTTTGTGAAAATAATTTACACTAATTGGATGCTCCAGGAACATTTCTGGAGGGAAATAATAAAATAAATAAAATAATAATAATAATAATAAATAGTATAGTTCTTGGATCAAAGTTTAAAGAGAACAGCTCAAGTCACTTTCTTCTGTGTTCAAGTCACTTAGGCCAGGATCCCCCTGTATATCCTCTCACTTTAGAGGATCTACAAAAAAAAATAACAGTTCTTCCATCTGGTAGCTATTTGTATTTTAAGATTTTTGGAGGTAAGAATGAGACCATATCATTTCCATGAAAAATACCATGCATGTAGTGACAACCTTTTCCTCGTTCCACAATCCCTCTACAATATTGACAATAAATTGAACTTACATTTCTCAATTTTTCCACTTATATTGCTAAGCAGATTTCAGTTTTTCAAGCTTAGTATAACTTGAGTATAGAAGCAGTAAATTTTTCATAAAGAATCTTCCAGTTACCTTATGACACTTTTCAGTTTAGACAATCCTAAATATGAGTAAATTATTTTATTTGATTTTCAGTGTTTGTAGATGTAAAGAATTATTGCTTTGTTCCTAATTCTTATGCTCAGTTCTAAAGAAAAAAAAATCACACATATAAATCTAATTATAAATGTTAAAAAAGATTTTTTTTTTTTAACTATCTGAAAGTGGAAACCTGAATCTCACACATATTGGAAACCTGAATCTCACACATATTGTGTTCCTTTAGAAGTACTGGGTTCATGCAGTCCTCTCTCTGAAGATGCTCACTGAGTAGGTTCCAAGGGACTGAAAATTCATGTATCTTCTATAGGATACATGTTTACTCAGTTACATTTACCCTAGGTGATAGCAGAGTTGTTTATACCTATTTTCCTATCCATGGAAAAAGGAAATTTGACCCCTTGCTTGGCAGTTTTTGACTCTCTCTAAATGACAAATTTAGTCTGTATTATAGGTAGCCGTTTTGCCTTAACAGTGACAAAATGTTAGAAAATCTGGATTGCATATATTTAATATAGAATGCTCCTTGGCATAAATTTCATACCAAAAAAAAAAAAATGTAAAAAGAGAATGAAGCATAGAAGCATTATTGATTATTGACTGAGACTATATGCAAAGATAATTGAATGGAATTAGGTTGATAGGGAGTTTGATGGAAAGGAACCACAGCATCATCTGTTGTCTTTATCTGTTGGAACTAGAAGACTAAATCTGTTGTATATCCAGAGCCTTTACATTTATTGTTATGAAACTATACACATTCTACTCCTAAAAAAACGATTCTCGGAAACTATTGCAATCCTATGGATGAAGTTCCTTAAAGCACACCCTGTGTCACCATATGCTAACCGGCAGCTTGCTGGCACAACAGCATTATCATTATAGAAAATGGATTAAAGGTAATATAGACTTCATTCAATTGTAGAATATACTGGGAAGTGCCCAAAGGAAACTTTAAAAGACGTTAACTTTGAAATTTCCTTATTCTTTTTCAGATCTGAAGAGGTGTTTGTATGTCCAAAAGAACATGTACTACACATGTTGTTCAAATAAAGCTCTTCCTACAAACATTTCTTTGCCTCATCTGCTGAAGATTACTTCTTTTCATAGCTGTTATGTTGTCTCTTTAGCTAAATTATTTTCCAAACACTCCAAAATGCAACCTGCTTCATTTTCTCTTGCATTTTCTGAAGTACAACAAAACAAAACCAAGAAGACGTTTTTATCTTTCAATTACAACTAGTTCTCCAACTTCATTCTTAGTCTGTATTGCATGTCAGGAAAAACAAAACAAAACAAAACAAACAAACAAACAAACAAACAAAGTAACAGCTTAGCTCAGCAATTGCATCCAGTAAATACAATTGAATGGCAGCTGAACAATAAATCATCTATAATATAGAATTCCCATTAGCTTCTTCAGGCCATAAATTTGGAGTCCTCTAAGTAGCTGATAAGTGGGGAAACAGCTAAACCCCTGTCTCCACTGCTGGAAAGATTTCTTGGATACTGTTTCTCATTTGCTTGAATTGCACCCTGGTATTAATGTGAAAGGAGATGGGAGCAGAAGGGAGAAATGGACAAGAAAAGTGTTGATAAATTTTAAAATTTTGCAAGGAGTAAAATAACTATAAAACAAGGGGGAAAATACAGTATAACCCAACAAGAAGCATGTCTCTTAGAAATAAATATCACTCAAGCTCGTAAACAGTGAGGCCCGTGGTCATGAATGTAGCAGATGTTTATTGCCTCGTGTACCCTCTGCTATTTTGGAATAATCACTTAAATATTGCCAAATCCAGTTTTAATTTAAATTAGCTTCATATTTTCTTTCATGATTATTCCATTAAAGAAAAAGATCATATGATTAGTCAATTAAACAGAGAGGGAGAAACAAACAAACGAAAAACAAAACAAACACACATACACACAAACAAAATAGGAGAGCAATAGCCTTTAATATTTTCAATTAAGATGTAGTGCCACCAATAAAAGATGCTTACATTTTCATTTTATGGGCACCTATGGAGAGCGTTATGACACAAATGACTCAGAGCAAGGTAATCACTTCAAAATATATTGTAGTGGAGGACTGTAAACGGTGCAGTGTATTAGCTTAGATGGTATGTGATGAAAATATCAAGTTTCCAGGAATGCATTCAGTATTAGTTCCAATATTTCTTAGGGCACACATTCGCAATTCATGTCTTCTTTTATCGGAGCCAAAGCAATGACCTTACACGGAGCAAAACCCATTGCCAAAGGGATAGAGGAGCTGACTCCTTGAGCTGTGCTTATGTGTCATGCTGGCTTTTGAACTCTACCCACATACATCAGGCTGAGGCACCAGGCTGTGGAAGAGGTTTCTAACAGTATGCATTTCCATGAAATCATTTGAGGCTGGTCTAAATGAGCCGTGGACAGAGAATGAAATCACATAGTTATCAGAAAAAAAAAAAAAATCAGCTAGAATCCACTATCACTGTCCATACATAACTAGAAAATGCAAAACGAGTTTGTCAAAAATCATGGTATCCTTGAAGTCCATACATAACCTATATTATCTTCCTTACAGTAACATTCAAGAAAATGTATCCATTCCGCTCTGGGTTTCAATGTTAGCAAGGGGCAATCACTTCCAGCAAACTTCAATATGTGGCTTGCTCTTTAAAAAGGTCTTTTAAATTTTGCTATTTTTAACTACTTTTAACTTTTTTTTGCTTGTTTTGTTTTGTTTTGTTTTGTTTGTAATTCTTGCCAGAAGACAAAATCTCAGGACAGTGCTTATGTTGACCCCCTCTAACAAAACCAAAAAAAACCACCTTCCTTCCTTCATTTCTCCCTCCCTCCCTTCCTTTCTTTCTTTCTTTCTTTCTTTCTTTCTTTCTCTTTCTTTCTTTCTTTCTTTCTTTTTTCTTTCTTTCTTTCTTTCTTTCTTTCTTTCTTTCTTTCTTTCTTTCTTTTTCTTTCTTTCTTTCTCCCTCTCCCTCTCCCTCTCCCTCTCCCTCTCCCTCTCCCTCTCCCTCTCCCGCTCCCGCTCCCGCTCCCGCTCCCGCTCCCGCTCCCGCTCCCGCTCCCTCTCTTCCTCTCTTCCTCTCTGTCTTTCTCTTCTATTTTTCTTTCTTTCTCTTTCTTTCTCTGTTTTTCTTCTTCTCTTTTTCTTTCATTCTTTCCCATCTCTCTCTCTCTTCCCTGTTTCTTTTCTTTCTTTGTTTTTTTTTTTTTTTTTGGTTGGTTTGGTTTGGTGTGTTTGTTTTTGCAACTTTTTTGCATTTTTTTTTGTACTTGTTTTTGCACTTTTGTATTCATTGAAAAGAGCCTGCAAAATACAGGAAATGGATAGATATGCTTGGTTAATACCTCACTAAGTGGTCTCCCACTACCTTGTTGGCAACAAAACTCATGTCGTACCTGCTACTTGTTACTTGTAATTCCCCTATGAGGTAGCTTCAGACAACACCCATTTCAGGAAAGGTTTTAACTTGACTCTATTTACAAGGGCATTTCCTTTATCTTTTGAGAGTCTTCTCCTCTTTTTAATTAAAATATTAAAATGATTACACAGTGTCACATAGGAAGGCACCTTTGGGCAACTCCACCTTCCTTGCTAAAGGGGAAAAGGTGTCAGGTGAAGGAATGCACAGTCCATTAGGAATGTGTATAAGAAAATAGCAGCAACTCAAGCCTGAAACAAAAAGGTCATTAGAAGTGGGGGGAATTTGGGATCAATGGAGATGATGCAACTCTGTTGTTATTTCACATATGTAATGTGACCAAACAGCATTTTCCATTGCCTCTCTGTAAACTGTACTATACCCTTTCTGTACTGTAAATCCCCTAAGGAAATCTGGGAGAGTAACTTCCAGCTATGTACTAGTATCCATGACTTGCTTAGTGCAACATTGTTCCTCTTTTTAAAATGTAACCTAAGAGAAAGATATATTTTAGTGCAAATGGCACATGAAATTTATCATCAGACAGCTAAGACTCATCATAGCCTTTTGTTACTTTGCCAAGAAGGTCAAGTTCATGACCAATATTTTAAAACACAAATATTTGAACTGGAGATCAAATTCTGTTAAAGTTACTTGACCAAACATTGAAATGCCTTCTTTTCAATATATTGAGTAAAAACAGTATAACTTCAGATCAAAAGGAAATTGTCATTATCAGGGTGGAATGACAGTGGAGAATTTCACAATCTTCTGATCACTCTGCCAACTTGGATGTTTTTCAGCAAGATATTTTATAAAGGGAACAGTATTCATGTGTTTTGCACATCCTATCAAAAGGTTCTGCTAATTTGCTCTACTCTGGTGTTTTATTAGAGAATAGTTTGTCAGACTCACAACAAAGGAATAGAGGTATACAGACATTACCAGTGGAGATATTGGTTAATGACACCAATGGAGGATAGGGGTTACAGGGGGTTAATGCTGTCTGTTGCTAAAATTGTTGCTTCATTAAACTGCAAATGCAACTCCTTAATAATGTTTTTGGATGCTCTTTAGTATTAAAAATTGCAGGAATGGTTTTGTTTCAGAGTCAAGTGAAAATCAAGACCTTTATGTCTCATATCTGTATACATCTAGGTGTACCAAATGGGACTGCTGCTGTGGGGAAAG
Source organism: Cygnus atratus (assembly GCF_013377495.2). Classification (NCBI taxonomy): domain Eukaryota; kingdom Metazoa; phylum Chordata; class Aves; order Anseriformes; family Anatidae; genus Cygnus; species Cygnus atratus. Next base: position 7,020,027 of record NC_066396.1, read on the forward strand.
CTGACCACAAACCTTCAAAATGGTGGTAAATCCATGAACAGAGAGGTTGATCATCTGTATATTCAGCTTCAAAATACACAGAAAACTTTCACATCCACGTGCCAATGCCTCCCACTATTCAAGCTGAAATAAGCAGAGATTGAATATATCCAAATGCAATCCAACAAGCATGCCTCTCAAACATTTGAGTGAAGAATTTAATGGTCAAAGAAAATGATAGTGGCAAGAGGCTTGCATGTAGCAATGTGTAAGAGGAATATTTTCAGGTTTTGAACTTAAGCTCATCTAAACATCATCAGGTGCTAATTTATTTGTCTGTGAGAGAAAGGGTTCAGGGAAAAGGGTGAAGCTAGAGTAGCAATGACAAAGGCACCTGCTTGTCAAGGTCATAATTCAGAAGCAGGAACTGGACATAATTACTCAATGACATGCATTGTTTCAGAACAGGGAATGAAAATAAAGAAGCAACATTAATCAGAATGATAATCAGTCAATGATGCAATAATGGTGATCTAGCTGTACTTAGTTAGAACACCTGATGTCCAGGAAAATATCCAGGTAGTCACCATTTTCATACTGATTATATCATGAAAAATGAGGGTAATGATTCAGGTTTGGCAGCCACAGGGATTCCCTGCACTAAGAAACTAATAAATGGACACTAAATCTTGATATACTTATCACATTGGACCTGTCAGGTGTGCATAATCTTTTCCAGAAAAGTTTCTTGGTCATTCAGTGCACTACAGTTTACTTTTTTCCACTTGACTCTCACTTTAATTGCATTAAAATACTTAGTACTGCATTAACGCTTCTTTTGGATATCATGTTTCTGAAATACTCAAATTGTATCTCCCTTCAGTAGCAGAAGGTGTCTCAAATAAGAAGGGACATATTGTGAAACAGACTGGATAAAGAACTATGTTATATTTCAATTAAAAACTTGAATGAAGACATTGAGAATTTCCCAATGTAAAATCCCATGCCTAGCAATCAGCCAACAATACAAGCACAGGCATAGGAGTGACTGTTCAGGCAGTAATTCATGCTGAAGGGAAAAAATAATGTAGAAACAGGAATAGTTTCAAGGAGGCACATAAAAATTTGCAGGCATACTTGGTGTTGGTAACAGTTTATCTGGAAAAAAAAAAAAAAAAGGAATTTCTCTCACTGAGTGTTTTTAAGGACATACTGGGCAACTGGGGAATGACTGTTCTGTTTATTGCCATACATCATGTGGGAAGACGTTAGGGGAAGATAGAGAACTTTCAGATTTATTTACTGTGATTTCTGAAATAGTATTCTCTACTAAATTCCAGCCAGGAAAAATGCAATCATATAATCAGTCCTTCCCACACACATCTAAAGTAATGTACCTGTGTAATGTACCTCTAAGATATCTGATGCATTTTTACAGGTCACTTCCATATGTGAATACTCCTGTAGCCTTCTTTCCTCATGGGCATGTATATGTCTGGGGAAGAGATCCTGGTGAAGCAAAACAGAACAAACCTGCTACAGAGATATGCTTCTCACTCCATACCAATACCACTGATGCATCCCATGTCCTCTTAAGACATGCATCACTGCTGTGAGGAACCCACTTTCTTTTACCCCCGTATCTGTTTGTTCTTTCTAAACACATTATAAGGTTTTGTTACTTTGCTTGTTTTACAAACCTGTCCAGACATTACCAATAACACGGTGCAACATGAAAGCCTATTGTCTTTAAATTGTATTTTCTTCCCCTTCAGTGCCTATTTTGGAGCACCTCTTTTCCCTCTTTATATTTCCAGTTTATCAGTCACTTAAATACCTTATGGGAGAATGAAGCCAACTAATTGTCCGTTTGATTTCTTGGCTCAGTCAGCTGCTTAAGGATTTCTTCTTTACATGGCATTTCTCATTATAAATGGGATAGACTGTTACCCACACACAAATATGCCATCTTTGTCACTGAAGCAATAGCACTTTAACTCCAGGGATTTTCAATAAAGTGGTCCACATTCAGCATCTCACTCTTCCCTATATACCTGCTGTGAATGAGCTTTCTCTTTCCTGCTGCTTTGAAATGAACAATTAAAGGGATTTCAACCTTGAGTAAGTCTGGGAACATGTGAGCATTTCTGTGGTCAATGGATGTCTCATCCTGTGTTATCAACATTTGGTTTTCTTTCTCACAATATGATAGTCATTTCCTTTTGTAAAGTTCATAGGAAAAATGCAACAAACAAAAAAAAACAAACAAAAGAACCAATCTGGATTAAATGATAGATTGTTAACAATAATCTGAGTTTACAGTATGTTTTAGCCATTTACTACTAATCCAAACTACAGACTTTTACCATTAAGTGATTTAATTCAACAAAGGCACAAACTTGACTACAGCTGGAGCCTGTGAGGGTTCTTCAGATTTTCACACATTATTTCATTTTTCTGCTTCCATACTCTTCCCTGATTGAATTCCTTCAGTTATGCCTGTCTACATCACCTGATTCAAAACCTATCAAAGTCAATGGAAATGGTCATATTAACTTCATTGGGCTTTGGTCCAGGTCTTGAGCCATATGGAGCTTGAACCAACCTTGACCTTAGCGGAGATGAAACAAGTCACATCTGACATCATATCAGTATTTTTGTACATTCCATCAGTAAGAAATGTCACATATACAGCATGAGTGAATCCACCTGCCAAGAGCGATACTTTTGTATTACTGGCTTATATGAGAATATAAGGCTTATATAAGAATATAAGAATATATATGGTTATATGAGAAGTTATTCATATTAGGCATTTATTCCTCCTATTTAAAAATGAGAGCCTGGGTTCTAACTTTGCATTAACTGCTCATAAAGTTCTGCAAATTTCTCTCCTTTCTTTTGTGATTAGCACATTAATGATCTTCAGATGGTTCAGAGCAATGCTGCAGAAACTTTGGATAACTAACAGACCTTTCTATTGTTATTCCTGGGGAATATATAAAAAAAAAAAAAGAAAAAAAAAAAAAAGAAAAAAAAGGAGATGCAATTAAGCAATACTCGTACAAATTATAAAAGGAAATGAATTGTGGTTTTGAGATAGATGGCAAAGCATTAATACATTCCTCACAGCAAAATGTCCTTGCATCTTTAGTACACTCAGGTCATAAGTATGCAGCATAGGCTAGCAGGGAGCTGTGATTCACCTCAGTGGGTGAAGTAAATAGTGCCCTAAAACTGACAAAGACTTTATAAACTCTACATAATATGTGCAAAGTAAAACTATTCCAATATCTTTATCACAATAATAAAAATTAGGATTTTTTCGCCTAGCCTATATCACCCATGGACATGTTACTGAGGAATTCTTTGGCTCAATATATGCAATACATTGATAGGCTTCAGGAATTTTTATTTTTTTCTTACTTTTTTTCTTCTTACATGTATTTTCAAGGATTGACATTTTTTTCCCTGTTCAAGGTACCTGAAATCAAATCAAAAGTCAGGATCTCAAAAATGCCCCTGAAAATTTACTGTCATTACTACAGCTACCATAAACCTAGTAAGACTAACTATTAGGCCAGTCAAGTATTCTAAACCTTTTCCTGTCAATATATTCTAACCCTAATTCCTTTTAATTCATTTTGCTTTCTGTACAAAAATATTTACTTAAAAGAAACAGCCTACTTTAAATATATATACATATATTCACTAATTTTTCAAGGAAACACTGTACCTTTGACAAAGAAAAGTTTTGACTTTGAAAAGTAAATACATTGCATATCAGTGAGGAAACAGAGACAGAAAGCTGAAAAACCCAAATTGCACCAAAGAATTCCTAACCAGAGCTACTAAGCCATGTTAAGATTAGACCTCAGCTGAAAATACTCCAGGGATAACCAGTATCTTGACTTTTTGTTTTTAAATCACTACTAAACTCGTGTTACAGAACAGTGTTAAAAGGCTTGTTATAATTTGAATGATTGTCTTCTCTGAGAAGTGTTGATGTCTTTGTACTACCTGTTAAGTTACATGACATCAATTACAGGACATGGCATGTACACTGCAAAGCCCAAATGAAATAACTTCTTGGCTACATCCAAACTAGTTAACATCTTGTGATTTCTTACAGAACAACAACAACAACAACGTGTTCTTCCTTCTAACATTATTGCTCATCCACTTCACTGCAGAAGTAGCTGTGTGTTTCTCAACAAAACAGTTCCTACTGCATGACAACACACATCGTATGAGATAGTGCATCAGGCATTCTTAGATAGGCATCTTTTTTTTTTCAGTTTGCTATGGCAAGAAGAGGTGGCAGTCTGTGTCACTGAAATATTTTACAAGGGATACCAGGAGCTGATGTTTTCTCAATTATTCTGTGCTGTTTATCTCTGAGATGGTACTTTATCAATCTCTAGTGGGGACAGACAGACCTTAAAACCCTTAGGAAACTCTTAGCATGGAAATCATCGCATAGCACTAATAATTATTACCTTTCAGAATTTCTGTCTGTGCAGCATTTTAGAATAAACTATGTGAAGGAGGTGTCTTGCAGATGAAAGGAAAAAGAAAAAAATTTCCTCTGGGAGATGTTAGTCACAGTGTATGGTGGTCCTGTTATTTCTTCCCACTGGCAATAGGTGCTGATTCTTATTTATATATAAACTTTCCATCACAGAACTATTTCATATTGGCACAATGCCAGTTATGAATTTACCTATGGGTTTCTTAGTTCATGTCAGACTGAGTGTTACAAGTCACAGGTTTGGCAGCTGAATGATCTTGGAGAGCTCTGCAGAAATATCTCCTCAAATCACTCTGATATACACAACACAGATGGCTACACAGATTTATTTATTTCTTTATTCCCTTTCAAAATATGAATTGGCTTTTTGCTCTAATCAAGTAGCCTCTGTGTTTGTACTTGGATTACTGCATATTTTAGGCTATATCTAACAAATTGTTCATAGAGAAGTAATTGTGCTTCCAGGCTTCAACTTCTCTCTTATTCTTATTGGTCATACAGGCATCATTTCCACAAAGGTTAGTTGATGAGACCAAATTCAGAAATGCAGTATCAGAAACACAGTGACCATGTAAGATTTATCAACAACAAAAGATTATTATAAACAGCTGTGAATGCAAAAGAACTTTTAATTTTTAGAGGAGAAGCATGAGGGAATAATGAGAACTTTTTATAAAATTCAGAAATTCCTGCAACTCACAGCACCTATTATATAGGTTCACTGGTAATTAGTATGTGTCCGTAAGCACAGGTTGCACAGTCTGTCTCTGGGGACTTCTCCATAGCAATATGCTCCAAAGAAAGATATTCTGTAAGTGGGGATCATTTATACTGAATTATTGCTTTTGTCTTCCATTACTTTTTCTAGGCATAGTTTGGATCCACGGCTGGAATATCTGTTGGGAAAGGGTCCCATATTTCTGTCTGAGATTTATGCACCAACTGTGCAAAAAGTTCAAGGTGTCCAACCTACTGCGTGAACGTAATGGGATTGTACTGCCACATGCAATTGGGACATGTTTGCTATATGACAGGCACATGTAGAAGCTGACAGCCTAATAAGTGTACAATGAATCTAGAGCTCCAGGATACATCACATTCCCAATGTATGTACTGCACAGTTGATAAAATAATTGTCAGAAAGCTTGGCACATCTGGAAGGCCTTTGGACTTGCAACACCTGTGCAGGCAATCTTGCAGTGTTTGTGCACCAAAGGTAAGTGTTTTCAAGGCACATCTGTGTTGTGCAAGCTTCGTAAAATTGATTAGGGTGCAAAACATTACACAGTGACATTTTGGCCAGCACTCCAGGTGCCCGTAAGTCTGTTACAACCAATTACTCAGTCAGGACAAAGTCCTTATGCTTTTGTTTATTTGCTCACTTGTTTCATTTCTACTCCTTGGAAATATGTCTGGGAAACTCAGTCAAATGGCAGCCCTACTTCAGAGGAATCTGGCACCCAAGATTGAATTTACCATTGCTGTAAGAATCTGCTGTGACCTTGATTTAGTCACTTCTGTTTGTTCCTCATCTTCTATCTGTAAAATGGAGATAAATGTATTTCCATACCTCACAGGGGCCTGCTAAAATGCATTCTTTAACAAGAAGTACATTTTATCTCCAATTTACACATTTTTTCTCCACTGTCATTGCTAGAAATCTGATTGTCCAACCAGTCCCAATAAAAACCCTCTTGTTTCTGAGTGGATGCCAGGATCTACCAACAGAACTTTTTTGTAATTGTCTACTGCATATTTTTCTTCTTTGAAACCATCATCACTGCTTCTTTATATACAGAATTCTGGACCAAACAGGCAGCTTTTTTGACCCAGTCTAACTGTTCCTGTATTGCTGATTTTGTGTGCTGCCTACGGTTTAGTGATTAGTGTCAGTGTTTAAGAACAACTATCCCTAAGCCATCAAAATGCAGCCATTGTTAATAGAGGAACTTGTGCTAATTAAATTGGAGAGATACAGATTGGAGAGTTTATGGAGATCATCTGGTCTTACATTGTCAGATCACTAAAGAGAAGGGAAACAATCTCTGGACCAATATCCATCTGCATAAAAAGCATCCTTTTTATGATGTAATATCTTCTGAGAAACATTACCCTACGGTGCTCTTCTAGAACACTGATGCTATCCTAAATCTATTAAATGCAATCTAACATTTATATATATATATATAATCATATATATATATATGTGTATATATATATGTACATATACATAAATCAAGAGAAAGATGTGCTGGTGAAACACTAAGAATGGTTTATAAGATGCTTTGTAGAACAAAAATGAAAATGTTAAGAAAATATCAAGATACCTTCTACTTCTACTCATGGTGTTTTAAATTGTATTTTTTCACCCCTGAGCATACACTTTCTTTCCCCTAGGCTGGAGTAGATTTTATATTTGTTATATGGAAAAAGTCACTTGGCTGTTATTTCTAGCTTGTTTTTAATGCGGACTGCAGGAAAAACAAACAAACAAATATAAACATACACAGACACATACATATTTGTACACTATATTCTGATGATTTCTACTTTAAAACTTCAGATGAACAGATGTTTTCAGGAAATACCACAATCACAGAATAGTTAAGGTTGGAAGGGATCTCTGGATGCCATCTGGATCAACCCCTAGCTCAAGCAGAGCCACCCAGAGTAGGTTGCACAGGACCAGGTCCACAAGGCTTTTGAAAATCTTCAAGGAGGGAGACTGCTACCTTTCTTTTCAGTGGAGTCTCTATCATATATATATCATATCATATATATCTCCATCATATATATACATATATATATGAGCTCATCATTTAAAAGTTAAAATTTAACACAGATGCTGAAGTTAACTAAAAGTTAGTACTGGGCTATTAATTAAAGAATTATATCAACACACTGTACAGGACTTAATATAGAAATGGCACTTGTATATTAGCCTTGTATGAAGGCCTGGATACATTTCACCTAACGTTTTGAAACCCAGCTCAAGTTCAGTGAGGATCTGAAAACACTCCAGACACCACCAGTTTTCTCAGTTTTCTGAAAAAGTAGCACAGGAGTTTAGGCTTTCTGTTTATATAACTGGGTGTGTTAAAATGAGATGAGGTGAGACTGGACCAGTGAGTTTCAGCTGCCACAGTGTCACCATCTATGATTCTAACAGGCTTAAAGTCTGGAGCATCAAATATGGTGTGTTCTGAAATGCCTTGCTGGCCAGCCATTTGTCAGTGCTTTAATAGAGCCATAGGACTCTAACGGCATTTTTGTTTCATAACAAATGGCTTTTTGCTAATCTCACTTATGTCATGAACTCCCAGTTGCAGGAATCCCACATTTCCATTGTGGATGTACCATAGACAATTCCACAGTGAAGTCACAAAACTTTGTGCATGCAGACTTGAAGTTCACTTTCTAAGGTCAAAAATTCTCCCCACTCTGTGGAGTTGCAAGGCCACTGTTCAAATATTCAGTTAGGCATCTGTTTCAAGTTGTATCTCCAGCATATTCCACACAGAGAGCAACCCTGAGTTGACTTGACTTTCATGAGACAACTGTTGCCTTTAGCGTCTTTGCCTCTGCGTCTTTGATATGCCATGGGCTTCTCTGCATTGTAAGCTGGCCTTAAGCTTCAAAGCCTGGCTCCACATGAAAAATCCACAGTGTCACTTTTTTATGACAGTCAGAGAAGTGAAACTGCACATCAGACGCTGATTAAACCATCTGTTCTGGGGCAGGTGCTTTCAAACCATATGGGGCAGGAACATCTGATTGCTATTTGCAAAGCTCAGTAGCAGTGCTGTTTACTACATTGTACAATCCACTGTACTTGTCACCTGAGCAAGCCCTAGCACAATCTTAAAGACTTGCACTGTATTTGTCTTAAATGCAAAAGAGAGAGAGAAAAGCGAGAATAAAAGTTGTCAAAGCTCAGAACATGGGGCTAAACATGACATTTTCTGAGCAAGGGCAACTCCCAGCTGTACCTCTGAAGAGAATGTGTCTAGGACAAGGAAATAAGTTGCTATTGGACTACACAAACAAAGATTACTTTTTATTGTCTTAGTTCCTGTTAGCTACCTCTAATGTGCTCTCCACTTGCTGAAATTGCTGTGAACTTTTTCCTTTTTTTTTATCATAATAATAAGACTCATAACTGTAATTGAAAACTGAACTTGTTACATTAAGATAATCATTAATATTTACAAAAGTAGTGCATGTCAGAAGATAACATTATTGGTGTAACTTCCTTACAAAGAAGTCACAAATTTCAGTCTTTCCCACAATGAATGTAGCACCCTAGGGAAATGGTAAGACCCATGACTGACGTGATTGTTACTAAGAAGAATCCTCTTGATATTGGATGAGCATATTCTATCCCACACCTCCCCCCTGCCCTGTTCTCCCCCAACCCCCAAAGGAATAGTGATGTAAAATGCCATATTTTTTATTTTTTTTAAATGTTGGTTGGTTGTTTTTTTGTTGCTGGTGGTGGTTGTTCTTTGTTGTTGTTGTTGTTGTTGTTGTTGTTGTTATTATTATTACTATTATTATTGGAAAACCTGCCACCACCACCACCACACACATGCACACAATGGGATAGGAAGGATTTTTATAGGTGGAAAGAAATTGCACAAACATATAAAAAAGAATAACTTGGAGGAAAAATAAGCAAATTTTTCTTTGTGTTTATTTTGCTTTCTAAGAAAACCAAGCTCTATACCTCTCAATCCATTAATAAACGTCCTCAAAATGTTGAAAAAAATGTCCCACATATACTGGCAATTTGTGAGGGAAGAGGGTAAAATCCAGACTATCTTGCTCTCTCTTAAGAGGGTCACAATCTTTGGGACATCAGGTGCACTAAAACCTAAGGAAGAACAATTCAGCTGGTTTTGTTCATCCTCAACAGTTTTTTTTCCTTCCTCTATTACTTTATCTGAGTTTTAACTGTCCAGTCTCCCACAAATGAGGTACACAGAAGGATGCCTGTCTGTGATGGGTCAGAGAGGAGAAAACAGAAAAGTATGTTGTTTATTACATAGTATAATGTTTCCAGCTAGCCAACTGTTGCATCATTTTCCATTCAATGAGCACTTGAGCGTTAGCAGATTGCCTCCAGTTGAGTGCACAAAATACTGTAGGTGTTTTTTGTGGCTCACTGAAGGGAATGTAACTGACACTATCTGGAGCTGAGACAATATTAATACAATGAGACAGAAACAGAGTCAGGCCATGGAAAAAGAGTTTTGCCTGAGTGCTGGTTCCAGATTTCTTCTCTCTTTTTCTTTTGGGAGCTACCAATGTTCCACCTCAAAGGTGACTGCATTAGAGTAATCCTCTGCTCCAGTACATTACAGTCTTTTCTCAAATATATCCACAGAATTTGCAGGGACTTAAGGGGAACTTGACAAAAAAGTGTTTTATTCTTGCTTGGTAAATGTCTTCAGAAGCACCTGGAGTGAAAGACATATGACAGCATGAGGCACTTGACTATCACAGTGCAATAATTAATCTATTTTTATCAAGGATCCTGTAGGAATATCTGTCAAATAAATTGAATTAGTTTAGTGCTATGGAATATATCTGGGCATGGGAACCTGATCAGCTACCATGTTATTTATTTAGACCAGCCAGTGGCATATTTTTAACCAAAGCCAATGTGAAATCATTGAAACAATTCTCAGACATGGATCAAGAGTTAACTTAACCCAGAAATGATTTCATACACTGTACGTTCACATAAAATTACTTTGTTTCAGAGGATAAACAAGTTAAACTAATAATGTTCAGGGTCATTCAGCTGTTTTCAGTGTCCCAGAAAAATCTCAGGTGCTTTTCATTTATTAGGATAGATGTAGCCACTAGTATCACAGTGGAGTTTCACTGTACTCTTCCAATATCAGAAAAGAGCCTGGTCACCTCTGCATTAACATTTTATTTTATTTTTTCCTTGGATGAAACCAGTGAACACAAAAGATCATTTTCTTACCTATTCTGGATGAGGTTCCCACTTAAAAGTCCCTGTGGCAAGTTATTTGAAGTGAATGAGGAGAAGGACAAAAGCACAGATGGTTCACCAGGATATAAAATGGGTATAAAAGTAGCAGAACTAGCTCTGGATTCACAGAAATTCACAGGTGTGCCACAGATTCAGCACCAGGATGCAAGTGAGTAAAATAGCTAAGGGGCTTTCCACAAAGAGATAGCCATCAAGGTCACCTCACCTTGTGGTTTAACTTGGAGGCAGCAAACACTATGCAGCCGTTCACTCGCTCCCCCGTCCCCTCAGTGGGATCTAGAAGAAAACTGAAAAGAAAAGTGCAAGAACTCATGAATTGGGATAAGGACAGTTTAGTAAGAAAAGGAGAAGAAAAAACAAACTGTTGTGGTTTAGCCCGACTGGCAGCTAAACACCACACAGCCGTTCGCTCACCCTCCCCCCTCCCTCTCCGGGATGGGGGAGAGAAACGGGAAAGTGAAGCCTGTGAGTTGAGATAACGACAGTTTATTAAGACAGGAAAATAATAACAACAACAAGAACAAAATAATAATAATAATAATAATAATAGTAATAATGTGTACAAAATAAGTGATGCTCACCACCCGTTGACCGATGCCCAGACTATCCCCGAGCAGCTGCCCCCCCCCACCCCGGCTAGCCATCCCTGTATATTGTTCAGCATGACGTCAGATGGTATGGAATACCCCTTTGGCCAGTTTGGGTCAGCTGTCCTGGGTCTGTCCCCTCCCAGCTCCTGCTGCACCCCCAGCCTGCTCGCTAGCAGGACAGAGCAAGAAGCTGAAAAGTCCTTGGCTTGGTGTAAGCATTGCTCTACAACAATTAAAACATCAGCATATTATCAGCACTCTTCTCATCCTAATCCAAAACATAGCACCCTGCCAGCTACTAGGAGGAAAATTAACTCTGTCCTACCTGAAACCAGGACAGATATCCACCCCTTATTCCATACCATTTATGTCATGCTCAGGTTACACTCTTTCCAATACCTTCTAATTAATCACCATTTTCATCTATGATATATAGCAACCATGGTAGTGATGACATACAGTATTATATGATAATTAACATACTACAATTCAACTCGTGGGCTATTCTCACCCAGTATTAGGTCCCCTTGAGGTACACACCGGACCTCCCCATTCTTTTGCATTACCCACCAAGGGCATCCAGGTCCCTGAGCAAAAGCAATCCCACGAATGGGCTTGCCTTTTCCTGAGGCAGGAGTAGCCCAGACTGTCTTACCCAGCATGTTTCTTACATGCACTACAGGAACTTTATCCCCTTCTACAGTGCGTAACAGGTTTGATTGCGCAGGTCCAGCTCGGTTGACAGATCTTCTAGTATTGACTAACCAGGTGGCCTTTGCCAAATGTGTTTCCCAATTTTTGAATGTCCCAGCACCCATTGCTTTCAGTGCAGTCTTTAACAGCCCATTGTATCGTTCAACTTTCCCAGAGGCTGGTGCATGATAGGGGATGTGATACACCCACTCAATACCATGTTCTGTGGCCCAAGTGTCTATAAGGTTGTTTCGGAAATGAGTCCCATTGTCTGACTCAATTCTTTCTGGGGTGCCATGTCGCCATAGGACTTGCTTTTCAAGGCCCAGGATAGTGTTCCGGGCGGTGGCATGGGGCACAGGATATGTTTCCAGCCATCCGGTTGTTGCTTCCACCATTGTAAGTATGTGGCGCTTGCCGTTGTGGGTTTGAGGGAGTGTGATGTAAACAATCTGCCAGGCCTCTCCATATTTGTATTTCAGCCATCGTCCTCCATACCAGAGAGGCTTTGACCGTTTGGCTTGTTTAATTGCAGCACATGTTTCACAATCATGAATAACCTGTGCTATAGTGTCCATGGTCAGGTCCACCCCTCGGTCACGAGCCCATCTGTATGTTGCATCTCTACCTTGATGGCCTGAGGTGTCATGGGCCCATCGGGCTATAAATAATTCACCTTTATGTTGCCAGTCCAGGTCCACCTGAGCCACTTCAATCTTAGCAGCCTGATCCACCTGCTGGTTGTTTTGATGTTCTTCAGTAGCCCGATTCTTGGGCACATGAGCATCTACGTGGCGTACCTTTACAACCAGGTTCTCTACCCGGGCAGCAATATCTTGCCACAATGCAGCAGCCCAGATGGGTTTGCCCCTGCGCTCCCAGTTGTTCTGCTTCCATTGCTGTAACCACCCGCACAGGGCATTTGCTACCATCCATGAATCAGTATAGAGGTAGAGAACTGGCCACTTTTCTCGTTCAGCAATATCTAAGGCCAGCTGAACAGCTTTCACTTCTGCAAACTGACTCGATTCACCTTCTCCCTCAGCAGCTTCTGCAACTCACGTACCCGTGCCTCTAGGGTCTCAGTAGATTTTCCATCCCATTTTCTCATGTCCTCTCCATGGTCACATAAGTAAAACCACAGGGTGGCACGGGGTGTGTACCCACCATATTGTCTTCTTTGCACGGATGAACGTTTACCCCTAATAGCCGAGACACTGGTTTGTACAGGTGGGGAAGAAAATAAACTCTCTTTAAGTTGGTGGACCTCTTCAGAAAGTTTCTCCAAAGTATTCTCTTTTAGTTGGTGGCCACTGGTTCATTCAGGTGGGGGGGGAAGATAAATTCTCTTTAAGTTGGTGGAACTCATCAGAGGGTTTCTCCACAGCCAAGATGCAAGCCTGTAGGGAAGAGGAGAGACTTTCTTCGTACTGCCAGAGTTGTTTAGCCACTTCATCCACTGTGGGTTCGTCACCATCTTTCCAGGTTATTATTGACAATGAGCTGGCCCATGATGATGGTGCAGTCCGTATAAACTTCCGCCACATGGGTCGAGTACACTGGACTTCATCTGGATCTGTGGATGTTTGTGCGTCGTCTAGGTCCTTATAAATTACTTCCCGTACGGCTAATTCCCTCAGGTACTGAATTCCCTTCTCCACGGTGGTCCACTTGCCTGGTAGACATACAAGTTCTTCCTTGAAGGGATACCTTTCCTTCACAGCTGACAGGAGACGCCTCCAGAGGCTGTGAGATCATGCTCCATCTCCAATTGCTTTGTCAATGCCTGCATCTCTAGCAAGGGATCCCAGCCGCCTGGCTTCCCTGCCCTCTAATTCCACACAATTGGCTCCAGTGTCCCAGCACTGGAGCAGCCAGGTGACAAGCTGTTCACCTATACAGCGACCAAAATCTTTTCGCACATCTCGTAGCTCACGCTGGTATAGGGTTCGGGTAGTTACTGTTGATTTTTTGACATCCTCATCCTCATCTTCATCCTCCTGCACATTTGATGGCCCAGCCCCGTCTTCTCCATACCTAGACCTAGCAGAAGACTGTCTGCGTTCTAAACGACCTGAGTCTCTATACCATTTTTTCACCTTGTCTACAGGGGCAACTTGCTACTAGGAGGAAAAATTAACTCTGTCCTAGCTGAAACCAGGACACAAACAAACAAACAAACAGACAATAAAAAAAAAAAAAAAAAAAAAAAAAAAAACCACGATAAAAAGAATAAAGAAAGCAAGTGATGCTCAATGCAATTTCTTACCACCCACCAACCAATGCCCACTCAGCCTGTCCCTGAGCAATGGCAGCTCCCCTGGTCAACTCCCCCAGTTTTATTTTTCAGCATGATGCAAGGTATGGAATACCCCTTTGGCCAGGCTGGGCCAGCTGTCCTGGTTCTGTCCCCTCCCAGCTCCCGGTGCACCCCAGCCCCCTTTCTGGCAGGGCAGCACAGGAAGCTGAACAGTCCTTGGCTCTGTGTGAGTGATGCTCTGCAACAACTGAAACATCAGTGTGCTATCAGCATTATTCTCATCTTAAATGTGAAACACAATGCCATGCCAGGTACCAGGAAGAAAATGACCTCTATTCCACCCAAAACCTATCCCAGTCAAAACCTTATCAGAGAAAATACTTCATGAGAAATTCAACACATCCTTGTAGGTTGATCTTAAGAGATTTATTTAGTTTTTGAAAAGATGATGTCCAATATTAAGCTGTGGGAGATATGGACTGCTTGCAAGGATGTAAGATTGTCCTTAGTGACTGAAAGCCCTGAATCAAAATGTTTGTGCTAAAAAAAAAAAAAAACAAAAAAAAACAAAAAAAGGATCTGTCAGTCATCAATTAAACAGAGAATGATCCTGCTGAAGAAGGAGTCATAACAGCAAAACATACCTAAATCTTGGTTACAAAGATAAAGAAAAATAAAGTGTGAGCTCTCCATTTAGTAAAGAATACATATACATAATATTTAAGCAGTTTAAAACATGAGATGAAGGCCTGTAAAAGCTTTTAAGAGACGTCTGAAATGAACCAAAAAATAGTCACATCATAAAGTGATGTGGGTAAGAAGCTGACACTTTTGGAAAGTCAGTCTCCATTACCCTGACAAATAAGCCATTGTTGTGATAAAAATAAAAGAGAAGTATAGTATAGCTTTTGTATACTTCTGCATTGAGTAGTCAGAAGAGCTTATCTTATTGAACTATCGAAGTTGTAAAATGTTAAAGATAAAAAATTTTCAGTAATATAAGCAGTTAATTGTCATAGATCATGAGGTCATAACGTTACTTCAAAACACTACAAGTGAGTTCGTTTGAGTAGTAAATACAAACATTCAATGTTCAAGGAATTTGGCCATTTTCAAACCTACTTCTATACGTTTCCTTTATGCCTAGGCTCAACTTGATTCCTGTTGCTTCATGACCTACCACTTTAGGAGCTGTAGTTCTCTGTCCCACCTATCCTCCTTGTTCTGCTTCTCAGGAGACATCCAGCTTCATCATTACAATGAGCTATTCTGATAACTTACTAAAACAAAACAAAACAAAAATTTTTTTTTTTTCTTTTCAGAGATATCATTAAAAGTGAAACAAAGATCAAATAAAACATTCAAAGAATTTTTAGAATTGTTAGACTTTTTGGAATTCAAATTTCCATTTCAGATTGACTTTAAAATTCATTATTACTCTTAATTTAAAAATGTCAAAGTATATATTTTTAAAATCTGAAGTCAGCATGACATATTTTGATTTCACTGATGTATTTCAATTTACCATAAATATTTAATATTTTATTTCACAGGAATGATGAGTTGTGTGTGCACATTTTAGTTTCTTTTGTATTTTTTTCTTTGTTTAATATATTCATAGAAAAATATTGAAGTAATGTTATTTAACATACTTACGTGCTAAGGAAAAAGAAGAAAAAAAAAAGCCAATTATTTTCTGTCTTGGAAATGTCATGTTAAGTAGTCCTGACTGTAACAGAATGTTGAATTTTCAGGCAGAGAGATGTTTTCTCACTTTGCAAGGACATATTACTTAAATACATCTGAAAAATATATATACACTAACTTAGAATTTCTAAATGAACACAGTGAAGTGAGTTTTTTAGGAAGTATTTACATCTCAATGAAATGGGTCATGTTACATTGTCACAAAGTTAAATTATTTTCTGTACTGCACCCTGTGTTTCACACCTATATATTTCATACTTTGTGATCCCTTAGAGGAATGAAATGTAATAACATCAAATAATTCAATACTAAGAAATGCTTCTCTTTTAATAGTAAAAATGGCAATATATTTAAAAGGATGTTTATGAGTAGGCGGATGGAAAAGTCAGAGTGAGAGAAGCTGAGATTGGAAAACCAAGAGTGTTAAAACAGAAATGACAATTACAAGAAAAAAAAAAAAAAAAAAAAAAAGCCTACTTTTTGTTTTACTTTCAAGTAAGCTAAAGGAATCAAGGAACTGATTTGTGATCACTAGAGTATAATCGGACGTGTTTTGTTTCACCTATGTCTGCTTTGGCTTCATTATAACCACATATCCTCTTAAAATCAATCATATGCAAACCACTCAGTGTCATTCCACACACGTCTAACTTCTTATGTCCTATGAATGATTCTTTATTCCATAAACATATATCTATACCTCTGTATTAAAAATATATATATATTTATTATTTTTTGAAATGTAAAATTTACTCAAAATTAGGATGTGTCAGAATCAAGGTTCCCTAAGCAACATGAGTATAATTCTCCCATGCCTGTACATGGAAATGCATGGTCCAATGCTATATGATTTCCATGCTGGCTAAAGCTGTGTGAGTCACTGCAGTATCACAGCAGTTGTAACTCCATTTCTTTCATGTTGTTTTCCTAAGCACTGTACTTAATCTGCCCACCTCCTGTATGGTGGGTGCATTGATGTCTCTCTCTGTAGCTGTGGGGCAGCTTCCACACCAAAAGAGCTCCTGTATTCTGTCCTCTCCAAATCCCCGCCTCAGATCCTCCCTCCCCTTCGGACCTTTCCTTCCAGTAAGGTCAGTGCCATGCTGCAGGAGTGCAGATGTAAAGTGCCAGTGGAAGGCACAAAAGAGTTTCTACAATTGTTTTGCTAAACTCAGAATACTTATTACGATCCTCAAAACAAATGAGTTAGAGTATGTGATTTTCAAATAAAGGTATTAGTAGACTAGGGATCAGTATGACAGACTGGTGTTTTCCTTTGGTTGATTTGAGTGTGGAATCCATGAGAAGCTTTAAGAAACCTTCTTTTCAGTGCTAGCACAGAACAAATGTCTACAGTTTTTCATGACAATGGAAGCCCTCTGTGAAAAGTATGAAAGGTAAAGGGTTTCTCTCTCTTTTTTTTTTTTTTTTAATTTTTTTTTTTTTTTGGCTTGTTAGCTGACAGGATTTTAAATTCATGAGATTCATGAGGGTCTGTTTCCTGTGTATATTCCTTTATATAAGCTAAAGAAAGGCCTATAATATTTAAATTCCCCAAATTTAGTTTCTATTGGAGGGATTGTCAAATGAATCCTAAGCAACATTTATTGTAAAAAATATGGATTATATATGTCTATTATTGTTTTTAATCCAAAACTAGCAACTCACTGAATTCTTTTTTATTTATTTATTTATTTATTTATTTATCATGAAAACATGTTTATAAAGTGGTAGGTTTTTTGTGTGTTTGTGTGTGTATTACCTCCGAAATACTCAGTATCAAAGCACGTGGAGGATAAAAGCTTTATGAAGTAAGAGTTTCAATACTGACATTTGTTCTCATTTTTTCTAATGACTTTCCAGCAATGTAAGAAAGCGTGTGCATGAGGGAACTGCAGGGGAAAGGAATAGTATCACCTCTTCCTAGTTTCTAGAAAAGTAGAATAACATGAAAAGAGCATCTTGAATTGGGGAAATATGGGAAATATTCGGGTCTTCTAACTAGATGCAATTTAAAAGAAACCCAAAGAAACCTGAGGAAAGCAGAATAATTTCACGAAGGAAACATTCTTTCTGTTTTCTGTGCAGAAACTACAGACTCTTTTACTAATCAAAGAACATAGAAAATTCAGTTTGAATGCTATTATGCCGAAGCAGGAGAGCAAATTCAATCTTTTGGCTGTAAAAAAGAGATTCTACTCCTATTTTAAATGCAAATCCCCAGACATCTTTGCATAGTGTCTCTAGTCACCCATTATAATGAATGGATTCTTCACCACTGAAATCTTGAAATCTTTATCAGAACTAAGTGCCTTTCACCATTGTGTGTTCTAGTTCAATGACAGGTTTTAGGGACGGTGAAAGCCTATGCTATGACTCACGCAGGTCAGATTACTTATCCACAAGGTCCTTTGTGGTTGTAAAACCAATGAATCTAATAATCATATATAAGGGTGTAAAAGTACATGGGTGAGAAAGGAGGTAAAGCAGAAGAGGAAAAATCCAACAGTTTTATAAATTCCCAATAGAAATATAAAATAACAAAAATGTCTCGGAAGGGGAAAATATGAAAAAATATTCTAATTTTCCTATGCGTATGCATACACACATCACATATTGGAGATGTTCTTAATTTAGAAGCTCAGAGAAGTGTAGACTATTTTTATAAGACGTTGCATTAATGCAGTTTATATGTCACCTGTCAAAGCAATTGATAACCTGATTTTACCTTATCAAAAACTTGTTTTGCTGTACAAAATCATTGAAGAGGCAGTGTAACTACAGGCCAAGAGTGATTGCTGCTATCCTGGACATCCTGTAATTGGGAAGCAACAAATGAAACTTTCCAAGATAGGAATATATAATTCAACTCACAAGATACAAATCCTCAACATGATGTTGCCTTATGTTTGTTAAAGTTATATTTCTCTTCACAGTGGGTTATACAATGGGACAAACAATCACAAAGCATTTCATGATTCAATGCTTGTTCAAACCATTGATGAGTCACTACTCACCATCTGAGACATAGTAATGGAATAAATTCATGTTTCCAGCCTGTTGCAAATAAAAAGTAAAACGGTTTACTTGAACCTTTATAGTTATTCAGTATGGGATGTCTAGAATGCAGGGAGCCTAGACAGTGTCAGTGGGTTTTCTTTATGTTGTCAATCATTTGGCATATAGAAGAGATGTTTTGGAAAAAGCTATAATAAATTTCTTATCGATGACTGTATATATAGAAAGGTGTCTTAGAAAGACATAATGAATTAGAGTGAAGCATTATTTTTGGTTATTACAGCTCGACTGACTTGTTGAAATCATGTTAATGATCATCTCACAATGATATCGATGTCTCTGACACTGAATTTCATTCAAATTATTGGATTTAATGGAATTTCATTCCACATCAAAATCATATTCTATGGACAAGTACAGTGTTTGTGGAGCAGAGAAAGAAAACTCCAGCGAAACAGCTGACATCCATCCCTAAACAGATAATCATTTTGAGACTTAGAGTAATGAAAAAATAGTGTGTCTTCATCCACCTCCCTGTCTGGGGGCAAAATTTTAGGCATTACTCTCTAGTCATGCTATATGAGAGGCAGAAAACACTTGTTTCAGGTTTAATGATTTTTTGTTTGTTTGTTTGTAAGTGTTCGGGGAAAGAGTAATATTACAATTCTTCTTTCTTTTTCTTTCATTTACTATTATATGTCGGTGAGTAGGGGATAGTGAACAATAAATTACACTACTTAGAGATGAAGGCTAAGGCTTTTCTTGTCAGTTGTGTCAATAAACTACACACATAACATCAGTTTCCCATTACACACATCATTCAGACTCATATATTACTCAGTATAATGGGAAAAGGGGCCACTGAAATCTAAAATGAAAAGAGAAATTGAAGTACTACCAGCAAGCAGCAGCTGAGCTGAAAAGCAGCTGTGGCAGTGAAACATTTAGTCACTGCTGCTGGAAAGAGAAGAGCTATCAGCATTGAGGGCATACAGTGCCACATGCCGGGAAGATTTACAGCAGATGGGTTTCTGTGAGACTGCAAGGTTCTCATTTCTTATTTATTTTTATATATATATTTTTTTATTTTATTTTTTTCCTAATGCATTTGCATTTCATTTAAAATAATTGAATACAAATGAAAAACACAACCCTGGTCATGCTTACTGGTCAAGTCCTGCCAGTACCTTTATTGTTTGTTCACACCACACGGCAAATGCTACAATTTTTTCTCAGGCTAAATTCTTATCTTACAAGTTGTGTTACTGGGTTGCTTTGCAATAATGCTGGAAAGCTTCATTTCTGAATCTCTTTAGGTTCAGAGTGAGTGATAGATCTTGGAATGATATGGTTCACTCATATTACTTGTAAGACCAATCTTCCTTTTTCAAGGAAAGTCCATTCTATAAAATTTAGTGGTCAAACCAATGTTTTTCCATGTAGAGTTTGTAATAACACTCAGAAATATGTGAAGAGTGGCCACAGCACCGTTCACAAAAAGCTTATGGATAACATGTACAAAACCTCTATTATATGCTGTCAGAAAGAGACAATTAATGTTCCATGGAAGTATATACTAGTCTTTGAATGACTTTTAACAATTATTTACTACTGTTAGAAATAAGAGTTGTATGTTTAGAATAACGGTAAGAAAGCAGAGGGTGTATTATATACAGTCTAATGTTAAAACTCGCAAATTCTCGCTGGCTTCACCAAAGTTGTCTAGGATGCATAGAAAGCTCCTGTGATGCTTGCTATTGCTGTTGCTTGAATTTGATTGTTATTGTTATTTCATAGTAAGGAAAATGCATATGTAACTTGCTGGACCAGTTAGTCTATTTGGATAGCCAATTGTTTCCAGATATTGCTATTCAGTATCTTAGGAAGGGTCATAGATAGCTTTTTTTTTAAAGGACACATGCAATAAAAAGAGAAAAGATGTTATCAACCCTATTTCACAGAAATATGGGAAGACTAAAGAGTAAGGAGGCAGAAACTGAATCCAAGATGATTGTTTTAACATATGAGTAGTCTTTCCACAAAATTTATGAAGTGAATGAAAGATGGAAGAGCAGCCTTAGTTCTGACTTCAGAGCTGTGAAGAGGAAAACAACGCTGAGGTTCATTATTAATTAAAAGAGGGAGGGTGGTGGTGGAATTAAAGTCTATTTTCTGAACTAATACTTATAAAAACTGGATAGCGTCATCTGTGATTTCATAAATGTTCTGAAAGAAACTGTAGTGATTACATAATAACCCCATCAAAAGGGTGGTTGATTAGTTTAGTCAATTTGGCATACATTTCAGCTATTATTTTCATTTGTGAAGCAGAAGCTGAAAGACACTGCTGCCTTTATTCTGTGCACTTTGCAAATGAGCACCCTAAAGTCTGAAGTGGTTCTTCTTACTTCCTAGTAACTTGGGACATAACTGTGCCAATAGTGTTAGAAGATTACAGAATCACAAAAGTATTCAATACTTCAGATTTGAAACGATATCTATATGTCTTATCTGCAACCGTCCATTCAAAACAGGGCCAATAACCTACATAATTTACATAATCTCATATGAGTATTCCAGGTTATTTCTTCCATTTCTTCCATTACTAGATCACTGGAATACATCTAGATTATTAACAATATTATCATGATGTTATTCTTTGTGCCATTTGTCAATCAACTAGACATTTCCATCCTCTCTACTCCTATCAAATCTATGGTAAAGCCTTTTGGTTGGAACTGGGTGCTCTGTGAAACATTTATCCAAAAGAACATCATTATCTTCAGGAGGGGTGAAATTCATAGCTGACACTGTGCTGGAAAACATATAGACAGGGTCAAATTTGGACCCCAAAATCTCTGTTTTAGAAGTTATTCCCTTCTGATAAACTCTTTAGTTATATCCACTCTCAATATTTTATACAAATCTGAACTCATCAGATTCGTTGTCGTTTGTGACACATTTGTTGGTTCTGTACAATACTTCATTGTCATATCCTTCCCCACTCATCACATTCAGAGCAGGATTCATTAGATCAAATATAATGTTGCATTAGTATGGTTCTGTGGAAACCACACTGATGTTCTGAACAGCTTAACTTGTGAGTAAAGGAGTTTAATCTTGTTTTCATGCATCTAAATAGTGATGTCCTAGATGAGACTAGATGAGATGCAGATACTGAAACTACACTGTCCACATCTAAACTGGGGGAAATTGGAGCACTCTGAATTTTTGAATCCAAGGTGTAGACCATTCAAGGTCTAGATCTTCATCAGAAGGAACTAGCCATGTCCTACAGGTCCTTATCTTATATCTTTGTTTCCACAGAAAAGAAAGCTGTATGAGCATAGCTAGCATCACTGACAGTATGTTAACAACTAAATCTTAGTCTAGTCTACTGGGAGGAACAGGATCTTGGTGTGTGTTTTGCTGCACAGCCCAGGCCAGTCGAGACATACTCACTGACCTGGACTGATAATGATATGAAAAGATTATCATAAATTACTTTTATTATCTGTGTAGCACATATTCTTTTTTCTCCCAGTCCTTGCTACTGTTCTGAAATGTACTTCACTCTAGGGAGTTTTGGTAGATTTTCAGAATAGTGTGGGAGAAGTCTAAGAAAGGAACAAAACCATCATTGTCCATATTTGCATATATGTTAACAGATACACAAAGTTAAATGGGATGTAGAGCCAACCTATGTATCACATGGCTATAAGAATCCCCCATGTCTCTTACAGGGGACCTTGTGTTTTCTGTACAAACCTAGAGAGCACCTATGCAGGAGCAGAACAACTATGTCATCTCCCCTTGTTGTACGAGAGAGACAATACCAGTTCTTCCAGCCATTTTCTTTTATCCATTCTTATCTTGTCTCTCCCCAAACTTCCTTTGTATTCCTCTCTTTCACATCCCTATTATTGTTTCTAGTCTCACATTCACTTTCTTGCCTTTTGTCTTATTTTTCCTTTTCTTTCTTCCCTCTACAGTCATTCCCTCTTTGTCAGTTTGCATCTCTACCCCTCTCTATAAAATAAAGCTTTCAAAGTGTATGTAGTTAGTGAATGTTGCTTGCTCTGAGAGAACGAGTGACACAGAAAGTAGTGACTAATATCAGAATCATGAGTGAAGATATGTTTTATTCATAAACCCTGCATCTCCAGTGAAATTAAAAGCAAAGCAAAGGGTCGAAGCTCTGAACCCTCTTTCCTGGAGCCTGTAAACCAATAAAGGCTTTATATTAGCTATCGATATCTATCTCTGACTTGGCTTAATAACATCTTATTCCCTGTTTTCAGCAGCCATCAATAATATTTCTGCCTGCCCGCTCAGGTCCCCATCTCTGCGTGCAACTGCATTATAAGGGTCTATAAGCCCAATTTGCTTCACATTCTTATTTTTGGAAAGGGTTGGCTGGCTTTTGTAATGAGAGCAGCTGCCAAGAAGGCTTGACAGAATTTGTGGCCCATCTGGCTTATAATCTTCATTCAATATCGCAGGAGCCTAAACTCCCAGACCAACTGATAAGTCAGAGCGTATAGGCAAGCGATGGCAGTAATCTTCCTTGTGATTTCTCATTAAGGACAGGGACATCTCAGTGAATCTCTCATATCCTGGATATCACATATATATATATATATTTACTAAAAGACTAGTGTTCCACTTTTTAAAATTACGATAAAAAAATATGGTAGTTTAAAAAGCATTTGTGTTTCTTGCATAGTGCTTAAGAAACAAAGAAACTGAGGATCTGATTATGCCTTTGAAATCAATGGCAGTTTGCCACTGTTCACACAAATTATTTGTGCATATGTTGTCCTCACAGAATAGCAGAAAGCAAGGTAAGAAATTATACTGAGAAATTACGAAGTGCATTACCCAACCTTAAAGCAGGATCAGTTGCATCTCCAGGATCCTCAGATCTCAGTTATTGCTGTATCATCCCCAGACAGTCTCTTCAGTGTTTTAAAACCTCGGTTTGAAGGGTTTGCCTGTTGCCTCAAGTTTTCCATAATGTGCAGTTATCACTCCAAACACAAGAACTAGATGACTCTTCCTGCATGCAGCAGTGTCCCACATGTCCCTCGCTTCTTGAACATAAAACCTTGAGTTCTTTTACTTTTCCCTTGTGTTTTGTTGTTGTTGTTGTTTTTCATCTCGTCTCCTTTCACACTCTGTCACTCAATTCATTCTGAAAACCACTAAATGATGTACAGAGATAAATGCTGCCCCAGGTGCATGTCCCACATAAGACACCCCCCCAAATAGAACAGGTGGACAGCTAATCATTCTACCTAGTTTCGATATTATCTTCAGAAGGGTTGAGATATCTTTTGAGATATTGGACTTTCTCCATTGACCACAGTGGGGACAATCTATGATCAGAGACCCAACTTTTATAGGACTATCAAGATCAGCTCTTCTATTAACAGAGGAAATGAATATATATATGTATATATATATATATATATACATATTTTCCTTATAGTTCTGCATGTCTCATCATTCTTTTAATATGAGAAATCCAAATTCCCCTCTGCTAGGACATTCATCATCCTTGTGCTAACACTGAGCTCATACAATGGTTATCATTAATATCTTTAGTGTGGTTTTGTGATTTGTTTTGTTTTGTTTTGTTTTTGTTTTATTTTTGAGATCTCAGAGCCCTCCGCCACAGCCAATCAGAAACAGGCCAGGAGATGTTTAGGGGAAGGGACAGCAGTTCAACTAGAGAAACAGGAAAAAGAATATATTCATGCCATGTTTCTTTCACACAGCTTTATGAAACAATTTTATAATGTTGAAAACCTCTCTCAAATAATAAGTACATAAATAATAATAAATAGATTAATAATAATGAATAAATAAATTATGAGTGATATTAGCTTACCTGAAAGGATAGTTTCATAAATATGAGGATAAAAAATATCTGAAAGGCATATGACCTGGCATTAGAAAAGGGAGTGGATAGTTTCGAAAATTTATGAACCTATAATCCAATAATCTTATTTTTTTATTATTTTTTAAAAATAAATAACCAGTTTATTATTATTATTATTATTAATCAGATCATGCTGCAAACGGGTTAAAAATTATCATAAAAGTATTCAAGTGGACATTTTCTTAAAC